>NW_006159912.1:4481049-4481984 GCF_000334495.1 Tupaia belangeri chinensis
TCCCAGACCCGGTGGCTTAAAACTCACGCCGGGCGCATGTGCATACGTGCCCAAGATCCCGAGAGGAGAATGGAGGAGAAGGGATTGCGGTGTGACCATCCCCCCTGGGGGGTGATTTCTCGCTTTCTGTCTCTCTGTCTCTCTCTGTCTGTCTGGCGAGCGCACACGCCCTATAGCGAAAACCTCTCCAAAAAAAAAAAAAAAGAAAAGAAAATATGGAGTGGTTCCTTTGACAACATATATGTGAATTTACAAGAAAGGTGATATTGTAGACATCAAGAGAATGAGTACTGTTCAAAAAGGAATGCCCTGGGGACCAGTAGGTGGTGCACTGGACACTCCCACATGGTCAACCATGGTTTAAGTCCCAGACCTGGTGGCTTGCTTTCTCCCTTTCCCTCTTTCTCTCTCTGTATCTCTATGGTCAAATTAAAATAAATAAATGAATAAATAAAATTAAATGAAATATTTCTTTAAAAAGAAAAAAAGGAATGCCCCACAAATGTTCCCATGGTAAAACTGGAAGAGTCTACAGTGTTACCCAGCATGCTGTTGGCATTGTTGTAAACAAAGAAGTTAAGGGCAAGATTCTTGCCAAGAGAATTAATGTGCATATTGAACATATTAAACATTCTAAGAGCAGAGATAACTTTCTAAAACATGTGAAAGAAAACGACCAGAGAAAGGAGGAAGCCAATGAGAAAGGTACCTGCGTTCAACTAAAGCGCCAGCCTGCTCCACCCAGAGAAGCACACTTTGTGAGAACCAATGGAAAGGAGCCTGAGCTTCTGGGATCTATTTTCTATGAATTCATAGCATGATGGGTGTTAAAAATAAACTAATCTGGGACCAGCAGTTAGCGTAATGGCTATGTCACTGGACTCCCACATAGTCGACCGCAGTACAAGTCCCAGACCCGGTGGCTTAAAACTCAC
>NW_006159912.1:4482027-4500523 GCF_000334495.1 Tupaia belangeri chinensis
GTGTGCGTGCGTGCCCAAGATCCTGAGAGGAGAACGGAGGAGTAGGGATTGCGGCGTGGCCATCCTCCCTGGGGGGTGATTTCTCACTTTCTGTCTCTCTGTCTCTCTCTGTCTGGCGAGCGCACGTGCCCTGTAGCAAAAACCTCTCCAAAAAAAATAAATAAATAAAAAGTAAAAAATAAATAATAAATAAACTAATCTATGGTCTATAAAAAAAATGGGACCAGCAAAAGGCATAATGGTTACATTGCTGGATTCCCATGTGGACTACTGTAGTTTGAGTCCTGGACCCAGTGACTTTAAACTCAGGCCAGGTGTATGTGCATGCCCAAAATTCCAAGAGACTGGAGGAGAAGGGACTGCGGCATGGCCAGCCCCTCGGGGTGATTTCTCCCTTTCTGTCTCTGTCTCTTTCTGTCTCTCCAGTGAGCACATGTGCCCCGTAGCAAAAATCTTCCAAAAAGAAAATACATTGTGGAGTGTATAACACATATAGTATTAAATATATGAAAACAAAAGCAAAAATGGTGATGGGGAATAGGAGTTACTTGGTAAGACTCTTGCATGTGAAATTGTGAAATGGCATAGAATTATAACCTCCACAGTGGTCAAGGTAAAATGAGACCAGAAGATTTTCAAGCCCAAAGAAGACAAGAAAGAGGAAAAGAGAAGAAAAGTGATTAAAAACAAAAAACAGGGCAAGCCCCACAGCCACTTAACCACAGTGGGGAAGGTGAATTTCATGTGGACAACCACAGTTTGAATCCCAGCCCCAGAAGCTTGAAAAACACACCGGATGTATGTGCATACATGTCCCAAATCCTGATGAATGGAGAAATGGAGGAAAAGAAATTGCAGCAGGACTATGCTCCGCTGGCTCCGCTGGAAGGTGCTTTCTCCCCCCCTCACTGTCTACAACTGAATTAAATTAGAAATCAGTAATAAGGGACCAATCCCTTCTCCATTCTCCTCTTGGGAACAAATGCACACGGCCTGGCATGAGTTTAATCCACTGGGTCTGGGACTCAAATCGTGGTCTACTCATGGGAGTCCAGCAACATAGCCATTACGCCATCTGCTGGTCCCTATCTATTTATTTATTTATTTTTGCTATCAGGTGCTTGCACTTGCTAGAGAGAGAGAGAAAGTGAAAAATCACCCCCAAGGGAGGATGGCCATGCTACAGTTCCTTCCTTCTCCATTCTCATCTTGGGATTTTGGGTATGTTCGCACATGCACCTGGTGCAAACCAAAAAAAAAAAAAAGAAAAAGAAAAGAAAAGAAAAAGGTCTTTTTTTCTTTTTTTTAAGTTTTTTTGGCATAGGGTGCATGCACACTCCCTGGAGAAAGACAGAGAGAGACACAGAAGAAAAGAAGTCACCTGCCAGAGGGATGGCCAAGACACAATCCCTTCTCCATTCTTCTCTCAGGATTTTGTACACACATGCGTACTCACCAGACATGGTTTTGAAGCCTCCAGGTCCAGGACTTGAACGGCAGTCATATGGGAGTCCAGCACCTTAACCACTCTACTACCTGTTGGCCCAGCACAATGTTTTCAAGATCCATCCATGTTTTAGTATGTATCACAATGTCTTCCCTTTTTATAACTGAATAATATTCTGTTATATGGACATACCACATTTTTTTTGGGTGGGGAGGTTTTTGCTATAGGGTGTGTGCACTTGCCAGAAAGACAGAGAGACAGAGAGACAGAAAGCGAGAAATCACCCTGCAGGGAGGATGACCACACTACAATCCCTTCTCCTCTATTCTTCTCTTGCGATCTTGGGTACACATGCACACACGCCCAGTGTGAGTTTAAGCCACCAGGTCTGGGATTCGAACCACGGTCGACTACATGGGAATCCAGCGACACCAACTGTAGGTCCCACCACATTTTATTATCCATTCATCAGTTGATGGACATTTGCCTTGTTCCCACTTTTTTTTTTTTAAGAGAGATTGTTACTAGCATGCACTCACCAGAGACATAGAGAGAGAGTGAGAAATCATCCTCGGGGTGGATGCCCACGTAAAAATCCTGTCTCCTCCATTCTTCTGCTGTGATTTTGGGCATGCAAACACATACACACACTTGCGGTGAGTTTCAAGCAACGTTGTCTGGGACTCAACCACAGTGGACCATTTAGGAGTCTAGCGTCTTAATCACCACCCCATTTGCTGGTTCCTTGTCCCCATTTTTTACTGTTTTGAACAATGCTGTGAACAATAAATACCCAAAAGTGTTCTCGTACTTCAGCTGGGCCCTGCCTGCACTGCTGGCCCCAGGACCAATCTGGGTTCAGCACCACGTCGGAGGCACAACCAGTCAGCGGATCCTCCCTGTCCGGGGTTCCCGCGACACGTGCGCTCTCCCTCCCAAGCCCGTAATTGCCGCCCGGTCCCCAAGTGGCTCTCCTGTATTTGTCTCCTCAGGCCCCAAACAGCCCGGCAGAGGGGAACAGCTGAGCTGACGTGGAAAACCCTGCACTGGAGTCCTAGAACTTACAGGGGTCTGCTGCCCTCCCTGAGACCGCTCGTGGATTCGGGTCCCCTTTGCTCGGCTGTCGCGAGGCTCGGAGGAGACACTGTGTGGTATCGGCCCTAAGTGGCCATCTGCAAGATTCCTAAAGGCAGTCCCTACCTTCTCTCGCTGCAGCCGGGTCAGCGCCGCGGGAGCTCTGCCTGGCCCCCTTCAAACAGCCTTTCTGCACCTCCGTTTCCTAGCAGAGGTGCCCCTTATCTTGCCTTCTAACCTGGGGTGGGAGGTCGAGGTGGAGGCTGCGCGTCTTGGCCGGTGGGTCCCAGAAGGTCGGTGGCAACGTGCACCGGCGCAGCGTCCACACCCAAGCGCAGCGAACCGGAAGGAGCTTCGAGGTGTGTAGCCCGGCTCCGCCTTCCGCGCCCTGGCCGGCTGCTGACACCTGCTTTCCGCGACCAGCTCGGCCTGGCCCCCGGCTCCCTCCCTACTCCTCATCCCAGACCTCAGGCTGAACCAGAGCCTCTTGGCGCAGGATCCGGCCCCACGCAGCCTCGGGGCCTGGAGCTCCGCCAGGCCACCCCGGGAAAGATCGCCCAGCGCGCGCAAGGGCAGCGGGGCTGCGCCTACTGCGGTGCGGCTGGAGGGTTCGCAACCTCAGCGAGGGCGCTGTCCAGCTCGTGGTGCTGAAGAGGTCCATGCCCTCCGCCGAGCGCAAGGAGCCGTCTCCCCTTTCCTCCCCTGCAGCCTATACTCAGGATCCGACCTTGAATCCAGGACGCGTCCATACCGGTCTAATAACCCACATGAATCGACGTCTGCCTCAAGAGTTCAGACACCCCCTGGGGAATCGAAGGCACCTTGCATCTCTGAGGTCACCTACTTGAACAGCCCTCCTCTCCCATCCTGGTCAAGCTTCAATTCCCTTAGGACTTAAGAGTCCCAGTCTCAATACCTCCATCCCGGCAGTATCCCCCCAGCTCGGGACCCTTCAGCCAGGCCCGTGTCTCGCGGCAGAGGTCACTGGATGGAATTCCTACCTCTGCCTTGCTCGGTCTCCTACAAGCCCGAGGCCCTGAGCAGGAACCTTGTTGGCTTTTCCCACAGTAGTAGAACTAGCTGCGGCAGGACCAGCAAGTGGCGTAGTGGTTAAAGGCGCTGGATTCCCACATGGCCGACCGTGGTTGGAGTCCCAGATGGGGGAGGGGGGGAGCTTGCTTGCTTTCTTGCTTTCTCTTTCTCGCTCTCTCTTACTAAGTTAAAACATAATAACAAATGGAATTAAATAAATGATCCCTTTTAAAAGACAAAAAAAAAACCCACAAAACAACAACAACAACAGAAGAAAACTAGCGGTAGCTTGCTTCATGCCGTGTGGGTGGCCTGCGTGGAAGTACGCAGACAAGCGGTCCTGCCCAGACCCAGGCAGCGCAGGAGCGGTGGGCGAGACTCAGATCCCGGGTTCTGCCCTGGCAGGACTTCATGAGTTTGAACATCGTCTCTGCCCACTCCAGACCTATCCTGTGAATTGTGGGGGAGGCGAGGCCGGGGGAAGACTTCCGTTTCCAGGAACTCAGTCTCTTTATGGCATCCAAGCGGTGAGACCCTGCTACCTGTGGACAGGAGAGAAAAACGAAACAAAACACAACACCTGAAATGCCTCCCTTCCATCTTCTGTGCGGTATGTCCTCCGTAGACTTGGTGACCCCAGCTCGCATGGTCGTCATTCCTTGGCTCCCAAAGTCTTGGCAGTGAGTGAGGCTCAGCTATTCCCAGTGAACGGTATTACAATTTCGGGACCAGGCTCTTGCCTCTGACGGTGTAGACAAGGTTGCCCACTGCGTGATCCTAATGATTGTAATAGCGGGAAGCACGAAGACGCGGGGTACAAGTCCTCGGAGCAGGGACCGGTTCAGAAAAGGGTCCAGAAAGCATAGTGAATGGCCGAAGGCTGTGCTTGTGCGCGGGACCAAGTCCGGACAGCCGCGCCGCACCCGCCTCCCGGGCCCACGGGCTTCTAGGCCTGAGCGCAGAGCAAGATCAGGTAGTAGAGGCAGAAGGCAGGCAGGTGCGATCCAGAACGTTCCAGGAGAGCCAAACCTGCAGCGAACGCCGAGGGCCGAGTTTGCGCTGCCCTGCTGTCGGCGCCCGGCCCTGTCAGCGCTCTAGGACGACGTTGGCCCAGATGGAGACGGCGCTCGTCAGGCAGCGCCCCCAACAGCAGGTGGCGCTCTGGAGGCCCGGGAGCGCGCCGGCACCTTGATCACCTTCCGGCTGTGGGAGAGGCCGTGGCGCGCGGAGGGACAGCGGCACTGCACGGTGGGCTGTGAGCCGCGCGCGGTGGGCTGTGAGCCGCGCGCGGTGGGCTGGGCGCCCATTGCCCTTGCCCAGCTGCTCCTGGCCAGTCCTGGAAGGGTGCAGCCAGAGGACAGACTCCACGGTCACTCCCCCACTAGATGCTATAAAATGAAAACGCGGAGCCAGTTGTTCAAAAATTAAGAGTTTCAGGACCAGCAGATGGTGTAAATGTTACGTCACTGGACTCCCTCGTAGTTGATAAAGGTTTGAGTCTCGAACCAGCAGCTGAAACTGAGGCTGGGCGTCCGTGTGCCCATGCGCAAGATCCCGAGAGGAGAATGGAGGAGAAGGGATGGCGGAGGGACCATTTCCCCCCACCTCCCCTGAGTGATTTCTCGCTTTCTGTCTCTGTGTCTCTTTCTGTCATTCCTGCGAGCACATGTACCCTACAGCAAAAATCTCTCTTTAAAAAAAAGTGTATGTATATATATGTGTATATATATATATATGTATACATATATATACACATACACATACATATACATATATGTGTCCATATGGTTGACCCTAGTTCAAGTCCTAAACCTAGCAGCTTGCTTTCTCGCTTTTCCTTTCTCTCTATGTATCTCTTTGGTCAAATTAAAATAATAATAATAACAATAAATGGAGTTAAATAAGTAAATAGATCATTCTTTTTAAAAATTAAATATATAAAAAAATAATTCCAAGACAATAACAGCAGAACGTTAAACCGAGTGTAGACACCTTCTAAGAGCAGTGTCTCCTTCCACACCCATGAAGCCGGCCTGCCCCTACTTGTCCCATAGTCTTCATTGAACTTCACACTTCGGGGGATCTTGGGATTACTTACTATGGAAGAGCAGCACACCTCGCCCCACCTTCTCCAGTTGCCATAGTCAGGAAGGAAGCCGGGTCAGTGGGTCTAATCACTCCACTGTGCCCACCTGTAGCCCTTCTATGACATGAGGGCAGAGCTATCTGTGCTGCCTTCCTAAACCTCAGCTTCTCTCTGCGGCTCTAATATCTCCACCACCGCCGAGCGCACAGGGGAGCCAGGGGCCACACCTGGAGAAGGAAGTGGCTAACGCTGTATTTTTTTTAACTTGCAGCCACATTCTCATCTGAAGCTTCTCTGCTTCTCCCCTGATATCTAAGAGAGAGTGGTTCAAATCCAAGGTTGTTGGAGGTAATAGTGTCTGGGAAGTCTCCTGTAGTGGACGGGATTTTGAGGTAGATCTAAAGCACTGTTTTTGACTCTCTGAACGCTATTTCATTGCTGTTAGGGGACGCCCTTCCTGCAACTGGGAAAGAAACACTAAGGCAGGGTAAACATACAGTTAGATAGGGAGAACTTCCAAACTAAAAGCCCTAAACAAATGGAAGAGCAGGGACAATTGAAACAGCAGAGGGCGCCACTGTTATGCAAACACTGTCCAGGAGGAGGCACCCACAAGCACACCCTTCCGACGCTTCAAATCTGGTCTGTACATCAACACTCCCTCTCACACACGTATCCCCTACCTTACAGACACATCAGAGGTCAAAGAGTTAGGACTGCCTCCAAGGGAGTCTGGCAAACCTTTTACCTTAACTCCTGCAATGCCTCCAACTATTTTCATGAACTTAGGTAGCTCTGCTCAATGAGGAGCTGGGAAGAGGAACCGGACTTCTAGTTTCCTCACCCACGCTGTGGTCCTATCCCTCCACTGGGAAGATGTTCACCGCAGTGTTATTTATAATGGAAAGTAAGCTGATGACACACTTGGGTATATTGTGGGGCCACAAAATGACAGTGGTGAAAGCTAAGCGGTAACATGGGCTCATGTTTGCACTGACATGTAAAGGTTAAAAACAGCTGGGCTGGCAGGTGGCATGGTGGTTAGGGGCGCTGGACTCCCACGTAGCCAACTGTGGTTCGAGTCCCAGATCTGGTAGTTTGCTTTCTCACTTTCCCTCTCTTTCTCTCTCTCTCACTCTGTCCCTCTCTGGTCAAATTAAAAATAAATGAGTGAATAAAGTTAAATAAAATAATTCTTAAACAAACAGAAAATGGCTAGGGAGCAGTAAATGGACTCATGTTTGCATGGACATGTAAAGGTTAAGAGGCAGGACACTCAGTTGTTCACTATGTCAATAGTGTCTTTCCATAAAGACAAAACTTCAAAAAGAACACGGAAAAATCAAACAGGATTAAGGGTGGATTCATTTTTTCTTTCTTAAAAATATGTAAAATTGGGGGCCAGCAGATGACATGGTGGTTAAGGGCACTAGAGTCTCACAAGTTTGACTGCAGTTCAGATCCCAGATCTGGCAGCTTGCTTTCTCATTTTCCATCTCTCTTTATCTTTATCTTTTTCTCTCTTCCTCTCTGTCCCTTTCTGATCAAAGTTTAAAAATGATAATAAAATAAGTAAATAAATAAAGTTAAATTTTTAAAATTATGTAAAATAGGGGACATGGTGGTTAAGGCACTGGACTCCCACATGGCCAATTACAGTTTGAGTATTCCAGACCTGGCAGCCTAACACCCATGCTGAGTATGGCGCGTGACCCGGTGTGGCCACAGGCAGGCGCGCAGTTCCAGACTTCGCAGGCAATGGCGGGTGAGCACACCTGAAGATAGCCTTCATTGGACTGAATGGAAACATAAGAATTGGAACTTGTTTTCATTTTTGAGAACATAGAAGGGAAAGTCACAATGAACGATCATATTTCTCTCTCTCTCTTTTTTTTTTTTGGAGAGGTTTTTGCTAACAGGGCTCATGTGTTCACAAGAAAGAGAGAGACAAAGAGACAGAAAGCGAGAAATCACCCCGCAGGGGGATGGCCATGCCAGAATCCCTTCTCCATTCTCCTCTTGGGATCTTGGGCATGCACACACACATGCCTTGTGTGAGTTTAAGCCACCGGGTCTGGAACTCGAATCATTGTCGACTATATGAGAGTCCAGCGACATAGCCATTACGCCAACTGCTGGTCCCAAACAGCCATATTTCTGATCATCTCAGTGGTTATGGAATGTGCCTATCTCAAATGAATGGCTACAGATCATCACCTACCTTTTCACGAATGGACAGAGACCACAGTTCAAAAACAAGTGCCCAGGCCCTTTATGAACAAAGGAAGACTCACGCACAGGACGGTGTCAGCAGTGCGTCAGACATCTCAGTGCCGCACTGAACCCTTGACTCCCTCTGTTCTGGGTCAGAAAGACGCTATGATACCTGCTGATGACGGGACAAGGAGGCTGAAATTGCTTGATGCCAAGGGCAAAGTGTGGACTCAGGATATGATTCTTGGGGCTGACAGGTGGCATTGTGTTAAGGGCGTTGGATTCCCACATGGCCAACCACAGTTCGAGTCCTGGACTTGGTGAATTGCTTTCTCACTTTCTCTCTCTCTCTGCCACCCTCCGGTCAAATTAAAATAAATAAATAAATAAATATAAAGTAATTCTTTTCAAAAATATATGATTCCTCAGGTGGATAACAGAGCTGTGAACCTGATTGATTTAGAATCGAAGAATGAACTGGAGACTTTTCCTCTGAACACAGCTGTGACGCATTCGTGCAACTCTGATTCCATTCTTGCCCTGGTGTGCAAAGAAGCAACCCAGAACAAGCCAGATCCTCAACTTTTCCAATGTGATGAGATTAAGGCAAATCTAATTAGTGAAGATATTGAAAGTGCCATCGGTGATAGCAAACGGGGGACACAAGAGGCAGCCTGCAGACCCTGAATAGCGCCTCTACCCAGAGCCCTGGCGCCCGTGCCACTGGGACTGTTACTCAGTGAGCATCAGAAGTCGGGTGGCAGCCTGGTCTGCGTGGGCAGCTGACCAAGGAGATTTTGAGAAACCAAGGCAGTACCATGAGCAGGAAGAGATACCCAAAGTGATGGCAGCCCGAATTGACAGAGATGTGCAAATCTTTTTTTTTTTTTTTTTTTTTTTTTTTGGGTGTTTGTTGTGCTCGCCGGAAAGACAGAGAGAGACAGAGAGACAGAAAGCAAGACATCACCCCCCGGGGGGGATGGCCATACTGCAATCCCTTCTCCATTCTCCTCTCGGGATCTTGGACATGCACGCACATGTGCCCGGTTTGAGTTTAAGCTACCGGGTCTGGGACTCAAACTGCGGTCGACTACATGGGAGTTCAGTGACATAGCCATTATGCTAACTACTGGTCCCAACATTGAATATTTTGATTACAAAACTCCAAATGTAGCTGAAGCATTTTCTGAGCTTTCTAAAAGAAAGAAAACTAAGAAAAGTCAAAAGGAAGGACCAGGAGAGGGTGTTTTAACACTGTGGGCAAAACCCCCACCTCCCAATGAATTTATTGACTGTTTCTAAAATTTTAAGCATGGATTTAACCTTCTGGCTAAATGAAAGTCTCACATCCAGAATCCCAGTGCTGCAGATTTGGTTCATTTTCTACTTACTCCAGTAAAAATGTTGGTGCAGGTGACAGGAGGCCTGAACTAGCCAGTTAGGTACTCAGCCCCCTGTTGACCAAGGATACAATTGATTTCTTAAATTATACTGTCAGTCCTGAGGAATGGCAGCTGTGAATGTCATTGGGCGAAACTTGGATGAAAGCCAGAGCGGAGGGGCCAAAATAACAGCTCATTCCACCATATGTCCCACAGTTCCGCAATGGTTGGGAGCCCCCAGTGCTGAACTTCATAGGCGTGCCAATGGGACAAGATCTTTTTTTTTTTTGGAGAGGTTTTTGCTATAGGGCACGTGCGCTTGTCAGAAAGACAGAGAGAGACAGAGATATAGAAAGCGAGAAATCACCCCTTAGGGGGGATGGCCATGCCGCAATCCCTTCTCCTCCATTCCCCTATCCATTCTCCTCTTGGGATCTTGGGCACGCACGCACAGAGGGACAGCATGAGTTTAAGCCACCGGGTCTGGGACTTGAACCACGGTCAGCTACATGGGAGTTCAGCAACATAGCCATTACGCTAACTGCTGGTCCCAGGACAGGATCTTTATCAACTGGCTGAGTCTGTGGAAATGTAACAGAGCATGAGCGCAAAAGATTATCCACAGAGCACCCCAGTGTATCCGAGTACCCTCCAGCTCATGGCTGCACATTCAGCACCTACACAAAGGGCCCTCTCTAGACCAGGGGAGGCTGCTGCTGCTTTTAAGCCAACTCCTAATTGCCATGTGGATAGAAATTATGACCCAGTCAAAACACGGCCCAAGAAATACGCCACATCCAAGTTTGACTTTATGGCGAGGAATAGCAGCGAGCTGTCAGTTCTAAAGGATGATGTTCTAGAGGTACTTGATGAGAGGAAGCAATGGTGGAAAGTTCAAAATGCAAGTGGAGACTCTGATTTGTGCCAAATAACATTTTGGATATCGTGAGACCTCCAGAATCTGGGTTAGGATGTGCTGATCCACAGTACACAAGTACCTTACAGAAACAAAGGATGGAGTATGGCCCATGACCAGTTGCTACTCCCCCTACTCCATCACCACCTCCAACCCCGGCTCCTGTCCCTGTCCCACTCCTACTTCTGCTCCAGCACCTGATCCTTTGTCAAAGGTCCCAGCAAATGTGACCGTCAGAACAGCAGCTCCAGCGACAGTGCTGGCAGTTTTGTGCGGGATAGCCAGAGACACAAGCCACTTCCAGTAGACCCAAGGAAATCTCAGATGGAGGAAGTGCAGGACGAGCTCATCCTCAGACTGACCACTGGCCAGAGTGTTGCTCAGAGGTTCCATGTGCCATGGCAGAATGTGCCGTTGTCAATATCACTTACGACGCCACCGGACGTGAAGGCACGGTTACAGTTGAAGGGATTCACCCTGTGACTGTCAACAGCCTTGGAGTATTAAATGGTGCACCACCCTTCTCTCTCAATAAAGATGAACTGAGGACAGTCTGCCCTGAAGGGGTCAAAGTCTTAGCCAAATCACCGTACAAAGAGCTGCACTAGAGGATAACAATGGCAGCTCCGAGTTGCAAGAAATTATGTGAAGACAGACAGAAAAAAATCAGTGCTGCTGCTAGCCATTCAGGAGTGGAATCTTCTGATGAAGGGAGCAGTCACTAACTTGTTTATTTGTTTGTGTTAAACCCCATTTTTCTCTTTTTTAAAGAATTATTTAATTTTATTTATTCATTCATTTATTTTAATTTGACCATAGAGACACACATAGAGAAAGTGAGAAAGCAAGCCACCAGGTCCAGGACTCAGAACCACAGTCGGCCATGTGGGAGTGTCCAGCGCCTTAACCACCACGCCACCTGCTGGCCCCCTAAACTCCATTATTCTTGGCATTATTCCAACACGCTTTGTTTTAAGAAGCCTTGAAGGGAGTGTCAGATTTGTCTTTCTGGTATACTTAATTTATCGCCATTTAAAAAAAAATGCAAACCTGAGTAAGCAGAGGATTTGTTTGTGGGTCCATTATTTTTATTAAAACTGAAACGTTTTAAATGGAAATTTATGACCTTGGAAAAATTTTTTTTTCTACTTTACCAAGGTGATGTTTTCTTTGTTAAATTAATTATTTCATTCTTATTTCAGTATGTAAGCAGGGATTTTCTGACAGTGGTGAATTTATTCACTGCAGCAAAGCAAAAATATTGTTCATGAAACCTAGACAATTTCAATTTTGCCCATGAATGTGGTGACTGTCCTTCAGGGTGGAGCTCACTTTAGGCTAGTCTCTGCTAACATAGGTGCCTTCTCTGACACTCAATGATATGATATTTAGAATTATTTGAAGTGCTTAATGCCAACAGTTTAGAAACATTACAACATTTGAATGAACTGTACGGTCCAGCCAGGCTTTGGTCACGCACATACAAACCTATCGCACACTCCCAGCACATTGGATTTGTCGTGGCTCTGTTCATCACAATTCGTTGCAGAGCTTGTATTTTGATTTTGTTTCTATTCTACTTATTACTGATCCTGTGTTCTTAAATATGAGAAAGCACAAGTGGGAAAGTGGTCATTAAACATTCAGAATCTATCACAGGGAGTAGCATACATTGGTATGTTGCTTAAAGAAGGCCCCAGTTCTGAATATTGGTATAAGTAGTTAAAAGGAAATTGGGGCCATTTTATGTGTTTATCTGTGTTAAGGATTTCTGATAATAAGAAGAACTTAATTTCCACATATTTTATTCTTGTGAAAGATTCTAGGTAGAGAAAAGAAAAATACCTAACCTTCAACAAATTATTTTTGGAAACACGATTTTTGTCATTAAATGTTATATTATGTCACATATACAAAACAGATATTATGTAAGAATGTTGTGTATTTTAACATAAATCCATTTAGAGAGATCATCTAGACTCATTAATTTTCAGAGGGACCAGCAGTTGGCATAATGGCTATGTCACTGGACTCCCATGTAGTTGACCACGGTTTGAGTCCCAGACCTGGTGGCTTAAACTCACACCGGGCACATGTGCGTGCGTGCCCAAGATCCCGAGAGGAGAATGGAGGAGAAGGGATTGTGGCGTGGTCCCTCCCCCTGGGGGGGGTGATTTCTCACTTTCTGTCTCTGTCTCTCTCTGTCTTTCTGGTGAACGCACGTACTCTATAGCAAAAACCTCTCCAAAAAAAAAAAAAAACCTAAAAATTTTCATAGTGCCTTTTCCACACGAGTCAGCTGGAAGGTCTGCGATAAACAGTTGTTTGCTATATGTTTTTAAAACATTATGCTGGATACATGTGCGTGCATGCCCAAAATCCTGAGAGAGAATGGAAGAGAGGAGATGTGGCCTGCCCATTCTCACTGGGAGATTTTTCCCTTTCCCTCTCTCTGTCCCTGTCTCTCTCAGGCATGTGCATGCACCCTAGGGCGAAAACCTAAAAAGAAGAAGAAAGGTGAAATTGTGGGCCAGCCAGTGGTGGTGTGGTTATGACAGCTGGATCCCACACAGCCAACTGAATGGTCCAGGTTCGAGTCCCGAACCTGGTGACTTATAAAACATGCCAGGCATGTGTGTACAAAATCCTGAAAGGAAAGTAGAAGAGAGGGGATTATGGCATTGCCATTTCCGCTAGAAAGAGGGTGCTTCCTAGCTTCCCTCTTTTTCTCGCTCTTGGTCTATCTGAGGTCCCTCTGGAAAATTTTAAGTGTGTGTGTGTGTGTGTGTGTGTGTGTGTGTGTGTGTGAAATTGTAAAATAGTTGCCTCTGAGAGATAAGATTATTAGTGACACACATCCTGAAGGAGCTGAAGAGAGACTCTCCCCTCTCTGGCAAGGATGTCTGTGTGACTCTTCCTTTTTTTTCCCTCCTGATTCTCCCTCATCTCCCTCTTAAGGGGTCCCTCCCCCACAAAGTTAGAACACAGATGAATACTGTTGGAAGGTTCAGAGAAGCGTTAATCCCAGCCTCCCGCTGGTGGGAGCGTGGGCTCCTGTGGCTGAGACTCTGGGAGAAGCCAACCACAGGAGAATATTCTCAAGCTTTCTGCAGAGCAGGAAGAGAACATGTCATCTCCATTGCTGGACTGTTCCACGCGTCCTACTAAATAGTATTGCTCTTTCAGAGTGTTCATGGTCAGAAGTTTCTGCCAGCTTCTCTACAAGCAGGCCCCTTTCCTGCCCCAGAGACAGCTTCTAGCTCTCTCTCCTGGCCTCCTCTCTCTATTCCCTTAGGAGTCTTTCCAAAGTCCAGAGAAATACGGAGGCATAAAGAGAAAGGAAGAGGCACTACGGCCTCGCAGGTGCTGGGAGGAGAGGAGTTGGTCTTTGTTGGAGTAATGGCAGAGATCCAGCTGGGGAGTGGTGGAACCCAGGCTACTGATTAAATCTTGCTCTGGGTGTAGATTTAATCTCAACACCCAGGGACTGCAAACCTTTCCCTGAATCATCTGCTAATCAGTAGAGACTCTGAAGGTGAAGGAAGCAAGAGCAGATAAAAAGCTAGGGCTCCAAATGGGAGGAAGGGGGGGGGATGAAGTGAGATAGTGTGAAAAGAATACTGGAAGGGGGACAGTAGATCAGGGTTCAAATCTCACCTCTGCTCTTCTTACTGGACAACTTGGGTAATTACTGCTATTTATTTATTTATTTATTTGGAGAGGTTTTGGCTATAGGGTGCATGCGCTCGCCAGAGACAGACAGAGAGAGACAGACAGAAAGCGAGAAATCACCCACCCAGGGGGATGGCCACACCACAGTCCCTTCTCCATTCTCCTCTCGGGATCTTGGGCACGCACTCATATGCACCCAGTGTGAGTTTAAGCCACCGGGTCCAGGACTCAAACTGCGGTCGACTACATGGGAGTCCAGTGACATAGGCATTACGCTAACTGCTGGTCCCATTACTGCCATTTATGAGCCTTGGCTTCCTCTTCTGTAGCTAAAAGAAATAACTAAGGGGAGAGGGACAGGTTTAGAGGAAAGAGATTTAACAGACACAGAATGTAAGATTCTTTGTTAAAAATGATGTATATGGTGGGACCAGCAGTTAGTGTAATGGCTATGTCACTGGACTCCCATATAGCCGACCGCGATTCGAGTTCCAGACCTGGTGGCTTAAACTCACGCCGGGCACGTGTGTGTACATGCCCAAGATCCCGAGAGGAGAATGGAGGAGAAGGAATTGCGGCATGGCCATCCCCCCTGGGGGGTGATTTCTCGCTTTCTGTCTCTCTGTCTCTCTCTGCCTTTCTGGAGAGCACAAGCGCCTTATAGCAAAAACCTCTCCAAAAAAAAGTGGGGGAAAAAAAAAAAGAAGTAACTAAGAATCCCTATCCCCCTTTAGAGTTGAGGATGTTTCCTGTCCTATCAAATCAGGATCTTGGAACCCACCCCACACCGAAGAAAAGATCAGTTCAAACTTCTAATCTCAACAAACAAGCCCTGTTTACTTTTTTCCCCTGCAGAGGGCACAGGCCCTTGCCAGAGAAAGAGAGAAGGAGACAGAGGAGAAAGCACCCTGGACAGCATGGTCACACTGCAGTCCATTCTCCTCCATTTCTCCATCCTGTTGGAATTGGAGGAAAACACACCCTGTGTTTTTGAAGCCACCAGGGCTGGGACTCCAACCACATGCTCAGCCATGTGGGTCCAGCTCCTTTAAGGACTGGGCCATGAGGCCAGCCCTATTTTGTTTTCCAAGTGTATTAATTCCATTAATGAGTGAGTGAGAGGAGAGAAGAGAGGGCAACAGAGTCCTGATGCCACAATCCCCTCTAGCCTCAGCTAGCCCCAGGTCACGGGCATGCAGGCCAGGCACTGTCAGGGAGGTCTCTGGACTCGAACTAGGAACCTTCCATGTGGGTTTGCCTCCCAGACGACTGTGTTTTATAGCTGCACCTCCATCTGGCTCCAAGTTCTGTCTGAATGGCCACAAATGTCTCTATAGGCTCATCTTTCAATAAGCTCACCCCTCACCTGATGCTCCCGTGCACCCCACTTCATGCATTTTCTCCTGTTTTCAGTGTCTAGACTTCTCTCCCCTAACGTTTTTTCTCTTTTTTTCTTTTCTTTCTTTCTTTCTTTTCTTTTCTTCTCTTTTCTTTTCTTTTTTTCTTTTTTTGTCTGAAGATTTCACCTTTGTCCTGGAAGATATTCAACTCTAGGTTGCTTATTGTGTCCTCTTAGTGCTTTGGGACATTGCCCTGTTGTCTTCTGGTGGCAGTTAAGAAGTCAGCTATCTAATAGTTGTTCCTTTGTAGGCACCATATCGCATATCTGTCCTCTCTTTGGTTTTTGGTGTTCTGCTATTTCACGATGTTGTGTCTAGTTATGGATTCCCCTCCATATACCTCTTCCTCCCTGGTTTATTTGTTTGTTAATATCTACTTGCCTTTTAAGACTTAGCTCAGCGGCTGACTCCACGGTGTAGCAGTGACAGTGACGTGCTGTGCAGAGGAAGCAGGATACCACATGACTGACTGGGGTTTGAGCTCCAGTCCCAGCGCATGTGTGCATGTGTATGTTGCCCTATAGCCTGTTCTAATTTTCTGCCTTCTACTCAGTCTGCCCCCCACCCCGCCCTAGACATAATAAAGCTTGGCAGTTTTCTGTTTAGAGTTATGCATTTGACCTTCCACTGAGTTATGGACACCAAGAGCACAGAGTCTCAGCTCCCTTCTGCCTCTGCCCTGTACCTATTACAGCCTAGGAAGGATATGAATCCGAATCTTCTTTTTTTCTTTAAAGAATTATTTTTAAAATTTAACTTTATTTATGTATTCATTCATTTCTGTTTGATCAGAGAGGGAGATAGAGAGAAAGAGAAAGACAGAGAGAGAGAGAAAGTGAAAGACAAAGCTGCCTGGTCTGGGACTTGAACGACGGTCAACCATGTGGGAGTCCAGCACCCTTAACCATCATGCCACCTGCTGGTCCCCTGAATCCAACCTCCTTGGGTTGCAGAGCAACTGGGCAGAGCCAGAAGTGACCATAGGGATGTCTGACCTCAAAGTCCTTTAGTTTGAGCACTGCCTCCCTTTTGTTCCAGAAAAGGCTACACAAGTGAAAAATCCCCAGAGGACAAGGATTGTGATTCATCTTTGCATCCGCCATAGGCCAGTGGCTACACCCAAGCACCATGAAGCCAGTTGT
Source organism: Tupaia belangeri chinensis (assembly GCF_000334495.1). Classification (NCBI taxonomy): domain Eukaryota; kingdom Metazoa; phylum Chordata; class Mammalia; order Scandentia; family Tupaiidae; genus Tupaia; species Tupaia belangeri. Next base: position 4,498,393 of record NW_006159912.1, read on the forward strand.
GAAAGTCTGGGCTGGGCAGGCTCTGGCTCAGGCTCCCAATCGCTGTTTATTGGCAGAAGTCAGCAGTGCAGGGATTATCGTCCCCACTTTATAGATGAGGAAGTTGCCATCAGAGAGGAATAGGAACGTTGCCCAAGGTCGTCCCTGAGTCAGAGGACAGCAGACTTGAACTCGGGATACCAGGGGACCTGTATTGAATAAGAGGAAGGAGGCTGCCAGGCCAGGTTTTCCCACTTGAGCCAACTGGGCTGGCCGCTTTATGGGCCCTGTAAGTCACTGGGACACATTGGCACCCAACCCTGTTCTAATGACCCTAAATCAGGCTGTACTCCTGTGAGGAAGCTGGGCCCCACAGAGCCTAAATAGGGACAAGTGACTGGTTTATGGCAGGGCCAGGACCGAGGTCAGGGCTAAAGATAGGCTAAGAATGTTAAGAACAGGAGTGGGGAAGGCCTTCCACTCTGCGTGACCTGGAGTCAGAGACGGCACACAGAGCCACCACCACCACCCAACTTTGCCCCTTCGTGGTGCCCAACACTCAGGTGCATCTGTGAGGAAGTGCCGTCAGCTCCCACCCTCTGCCTGCAAATCTCCAAGGGATGTGCCACCAGGCCTGATTCTCCGCCCTTATCTTTCTAGCTCCGCAAACACCTAGGGCCCTTCCACATTCCTGGGGGGGGGGCGCTCATGGAATGAACTTTGAAGTCGGTCCAAAAGTCACTGATCAATAGTCCCTAACCCCTCCAGAAGCTTTCAAGTCTTTCCCAAACTCTTCCGGACTGGCCAGTGGCCACAGGGACCCCTGGGAGTGGTCTTAATTCCTGATAATAGGCTTCCTCCTCCTCCACCGCTAGGTCCTAAAAGAGACATTTTTACAGCTCCAGGAACAAAAATCCACTCCCCAGAAAGGGCTCAGGCCTGTGGAATTCCTCTCCCGACTGCCATGGCCCCAGGTTGTTAATGAAATTGAAGGCAGTGTAGACAATAGGCCTCTAAGCCTGCTGTGGACACCCCCTCCTCTCCCTCCTGCTTCTCTGCAGGATCAAAGCTGCCCTATGAGGCTTTGTGATCTGAGCCAGGAGGGGTGAGCCCACCACAGTCTAACCAAGGAGGAAGCCCCTTTGCCAGGATTATTCTGGAGGAGGCAATCCCTGCTCTGAGGTCCCTAAGCCAGGTTCAAAGGCTGGTGGGTGGGTGGGGGGGGTTGAAAGGTTGGCAGTGGAGAAGTGGCTGGAACCGAAAAAGCGGGGGGAAGGGATCGGGGCCACTGGGGTCCCTGTCCCCCAGTTTGAGCTTCACAGAAACCCTCACCCCTTGTGGACACACATGACCTGCAGTAGTAGGGGACTTCAACCAAGAGAGGGAAAAGGCCTCTCCTGTGGATTAGGGGCAGCCACCGTTCCCAAATGTTGAGCCTTCCTCCCTCAGCGACCTTTCCCGTCCTGTCCCTGAACTCCTCTAGCGGTGCTGGAGGAAGAACTAGGGATCCATTCAGACTGGTCTCTTCCCATCTCCCGGGTCTGGGGGATGGCGGGCTCCAGCTCCTTCCCTCCCACCCGACCCCATGACCCCATCCTCTCACTGAGCCCCTTTGCGACCCTTTCTCAGTTCTTCCCCTCACGCCCCAGCCTTCCAGCCTCAGCTCTGGTTGTCACACGCACACCCCCAGCAGCAGTTTGGGGACAAGCTCGGTCTGTGTTGGAGGAAGGGTCTTTGGTCTGCAGAAGCTCCGGACTAACGGAAAACGAGATGAGACCCTGCGATCAGTGACCGCTGCCTCAGGGAGACAGGAGAGCTCTCCTCTGGGGCCACCCGTTCAACACACAGCGGCGCCTCTTCTCTCGGAGGCCATCTCCAGCCACCCGCTACCCACGGCCAGTCCAAGGCCCATTCCGAGATTACCGCGGGAGGCTGGCGCTAAAAAGGTCGAAGTCAGAAATCCGGGCACTCACTCCTGGGGGAGGCGAATCCCTTGTGATGTCCTTTCCCTGCTCCCGAACCCGGGCCGAGAGAGGATGAGGTGGGGGGCCAGGGAGGGTGCCGCTTCTGAGCAGAGAGAGCCCTGGGTGGGCGAGCGGGGCTCGCTCCGCGGGAACAGGTGGCTGCGCAGGGAAGGGGGTCTAGGGAAGAG
>NW_006159912.1:4500539-4500760 GCF_000334495.1 Tupaia belangeri chinensis
AGGGATGACGCCGCCGGGGGGAGGAGCCGCCATCCGCGTCCCACTGTCGGGGCGCCCTCCCATCCTGCTCCGCTATATAACCCCGGCCCGCATGAGCGCCGCACCTCTGACAGCCCGGTCAGTGCGCGACCCCGGCTCGGCGGACCGCTTGGCTCCCGCGCACGATGCTGCTGCTGCCTGCGCTCCTGGTCCTCGCTGCGGTTCGGCCCCTGGCCCGCCCA
>NW_006159912.1:4500790-4507003 GCF_000334495.1 Tupaia belangeri chinensis
TGGTGGCGAGCGCCGGTGCGCACACGCGTGTCCACGTTCGAGTGCGGGCGAATGTGCATGCGTGTGCGCAGCTTCGGGGTGTGCGCGCGTGGCCCGGCGTCCCGTGAAGAGACGGGCGTGAGTCGAGTCAGTGATAAGGATGCCTCTCTGTACGCACCCCTGCACGCACGCCTCTTTTTCTCACCTGGTCTTCCTCAGTCTGTCCGTGGGTCGCTGTCGGTCCCGCTTGGGTCAGGGGTCAGTGTTTAGTGGTTGTCCCCCGCCTAGAGCAAAAGCCGCAAAATGGGCGTGGTGGGGTCCTGGCATCCCCCGCTCCCTACTCTGGGCTCCTTGCCCCTGAGGGTGGCAGACTCCCCTCCCTCCCCCAGCCCCCAGCATTGGATTGAGAGCTTGGCAGGGGGCACCCTGAGACCCAAGGTCCTGGCCAAGCCGGTCTTTCCGGACAGGGTGATTTTTGTTTAAAGATTAATGGTGAGGCCGAGCTCTTAATTATTCGTCTAGGTGGGAGGTGGCATGCGAGGCGTGTTAATATTTGATAAGGAACTGAAGGCGCTTTTAGCAGCCGGGCACAGGGGTCTGGAACGCGTAGGGATCTGGGAGGCACTTCTCTGCGACACCGTGGACACACCACAGGAGGATTCCATCTGCCAGTCACAGCCCAGCTAACTCTGGGGTGCTCCTTGGGGTCCAACCTGGCCAAAGTTCCCCTCCAAAGTTAGTACTCCGGCCCTCGCAATTGTAGAGGGGGGGGGTGGGCCCTGGGCCGCAGAGAGGCCCGCTGGCCTGGCCGGGTGGAGGGTGGGAATAAGGCATCTCACAGCAAAAGTCTTCCTGGCCCCTTCCCTGGGGAAGAAGAAAGAGAAAAGGTAAAATGTGAACATTTTAATTTGTAGAGTAGGACGTTTGTCATCTCCTGAGCTGGGTTTAGTAGAGAAACGCTTTCTAGGTAAGGCAGGTGTTTTGTAGCTGACTGGCCTTGGGTAAACCGCCTAAGCTCAGTCTCCTTTACAAAACAGGGGTAGCAATTCCGACTGGAGGTGTTGTTTTAAGGATTAAATGTGATAACAGGCCTAAGTGCTTAGTGCCTGCCTTGCCCATGGCAGTGTCATGTGGCTCTACCACTGGCCCTTTCCACACGCTGTTCCTCAGCAGTGCCAGGGCTTCCCACTCAGCCTGGGGAGGAGTAAGGCTGGAGAGTGAGCGAGTGAGCGAGTGAGCAGCTGCACTTGCAAATTCCTAGAGCAGCGGCTCCCACTGAAGAGGGAGAGGAGGGACCAGCAGTTGGCTTAATGGCTATGTCGCTGGACTCCCATGTAGTTGACCGGTGTTCGAGTCCCAGACCTGGTGGCTTAAACTCAGGCCAGGCGTGTGTGCGTGCGTGCCCAAGATCCTGAGAGGAGAATGGAGGAGAAGGGATTGTGGTGCGGCCATCCTCCCTGGGGGGTGATTTCTCACTATCTCTCTGTTTCTCTCTGTCTGTCTGGCCTTATATCAAAAACCTCTCAAAAAAAAGAGAGAGAGAGAGAGAGAGAGAGAGAGAGAGAGAAAGGACATTTGGCCCCTTCAAGAGCCCCAGACCCCTGGCCAGGAGTTGCAGAGACTTTGCTCAGGACTCATTTGGGTTTTGCTGAGCTGGTTTTCAAGATTCTCCCCTTCTTTCAGTGTGGGAGGGTGGGGTGAGCAAGGTCCATTAGAGAGAGCTTCTGCGGTCACCTCAAAGGAAGGTGGGGGCTGGAGGCTGGGAGACTGGCAAGGGTTTGTCCATCTCTAACCCCATTTCTGGTCAGGGCAGATGGACTGAGGAGCTTGGAACCAAGCTCTACAGACAGCCCCTCTCCTTCCAAGGCCCTTGTCCGAGGTAGCCTGAGGCAGCCGGCAGGTAGCTGGAGGTAGCCTGAGGCAGCCGGCTGGTAGCTGTCTGCAGGGGTGGCCGTCTCATGAAAGAATCATGTCATACAAGAATCCCAGTGGGTTGGTGCCACTGTCACCTCCTGACTGAGAGCCAGTACCTCACCCCACGGACACAGATCTGACTCCTGGCCTCATCACCACTATGCTTTCCTGCTTCCAGTCTCCTGAAGAGGGTAGTTACAAGAGTGTTCAGCCAAGCAGTTCAAAAGTCTCTGTGATTAAGACAGTGGATCAGAGGTCACCACTACAAACCCGGGAGTCGTAGCCAGAGCCAGGAAAGAGCACATTCCTAAGAGAAGTTAAGCCTGAACCAGAAGGGCCCCTGGGGAGGCTCGCAGGGGGCTTGGCCGGCAGAGCTGGCTCCCTCGGGATCGGGATCGGCTTGGGCTCGGGCTCGGTTCGGTCTCCGGCTTTCAGCGAGGCTTCTCCTGGAAGAGCTGTTCTTTGGAACTCCCTTCTCTGACTCCACTGAGAGAAGCCTGACCCTCTCAGGGCTGCCTTCCCACCCTCTCCCCATCCAGTGACACTTCACCTTGCCCAGATAGGAGAGGAAGGGCCAGCTGCACCCGGTGACCCCTTCTGCCTTCAGGACCTCTCGAGAGTGTGGCGACAGGAGGATTCTAACAAGTCCTGGGAGCGCGGAGGCAGCGCCACAGCCCAGCCAGAGGGAGAAAGAGCGAGCTGGCTCTCAGACTCAGCAGAGCCAGGGCTGGAAGACTGGGCTTCCCAGCTCCGCCCACCTCCACCTGCAGGAAAGGGCTGTGGGGGCTCCCCAGATGCGGCAGCTTCCAGGGACAGCAGAACCCTGTCCTGGACACCTCTGAACTGGCGATGCCAGCATTGGCCTAGAGCCGGGGACTCAAAAACCCAAAGGGCTCTTGAATTTGAGAGGGAGGGTGACTGGATCCCTTCCCCCTCCTCCACCACCCAGAGTTTGACCTTCTCAGAACTCCCTCCCCACCCTGTCCCCCTTCTGGGACTCCACCCCTGGCTCAGACTCCAGAGGAGACTCGGTTGGGGTTGGGGAAGCAGCTCAGGCTCAGAGGTGTCAGTTCAGCTGAGCGGGGAGCAGGGCTTTTCTTAGAAATTTCCTCATGGCTGAATTTTTGCCAACTCACTTCACTTCTCTCCTCCCTCTGCCCCTCACTGCTTTGGCCATCTGCTCACTGACAGGAGGCCACCAGAGGGAGGCGGAGGGAAGGATTTGTGTGTGGATGGGACTTTACTAAGTGCCACCTGGAACTCTCTGTACCATCCCTCATTTAATTCTGTCCACAGTCCTGTGAGGAGACTATGTTAATGCCATTTTATAGATGATAAAACCGAGGCTCAGAGAGATGAAGTGACTTGCCTCTAAACTCATGCTCCTAATTGGTTCACCTAGAATTGTAGCCCTGGAGGGGATGGCAGGTGGCATGATGGTTAAGGGCGCTGGACTCTCACATAGCCAACCACAGTTCGAGTCCCGGACCTGGCCTGGTGACCTTGCTTTCTCACTTTCTCTCTCTCTCTCTCCTCTCTCTCACTATGTTCATCTCTGGTAAAATTAAAATAAACAAATAAAGTTAAATATATAATAACTCTTAAAAAAAAAGAATTGTAGCTCTGGAAGAAATGCTCTGTCCATCCTGTTGGGACAACCTTTCATTTCATTTTAGGTTTTTCCCATGAGGCATGTGCACTCACGGGACAGAGAGAAAGAGATAGTAAGAGAGAGAATGTGAGAAATAAATCCCTTCTTCCATTCTCCTCTCGGGATTTTAGACCTCACATGATTTTTCAAGCCTCTGGTCTGGACCCAAATCGTGGCTGGCCATGTGGGCGTCCAGTGGTTACCACTATACCACTTGCTGGCCCTTTTTTTTTTTTTTTTTTTAATAGATTTCGTTTTTAGAAAAGTTCTAGGTTATAGAAAAATTGAGAAGAAAGCACCTCCACCCTGCAGGCAGCTTCCTGTTTTTACGAACTTGCATCAGTGTGGTGCCTTTGGGATATGGCCTGTCTTTAATGTCAGGTTTTTCTGTCCTAAGGCAGAGCTAGGAGAGTTTAGCCAAGACCAGGAGGGCATTCGCAGCAGACGCCCAGTCTTCCCCAGCATCTCAGATGAACTCTGGGAAGGCAGGCAGTCTGAGCCCTGGTCCTTTGTCCCAGCAGAAGGGAGGAAGGCTCTACCCCTCCCCTCCCCTCTCACCTGAGCCTCTCAGGAAGGTGGGGGCTGGAGGCTGGGCGACTGGCAATGGTTTGTTTGACTGGCAAAGTGGGGAGGGGAAGGCTGGTGCGGAGGCCTAGCCTCCAGGCCACAGAGAGAGGGGGAAGGGAGGGGAGAGGACAGCTTGGGGAATGGAGTGGAAGTTTCAGAGGGACCCCTGGAGGGCCTGCAGGTGCTTTGCCTGGCCAAGTCCAAAGAAAAGTGCTCAAGGCAAGATGAGCAGTGAATGAACCCTGGGTCGTGGGTGAGGGATCCTCCTAAGATGTTCTATTGTCTCCTTCCTGGGGCCCTAGGTCCTGCACGACTTGAACAGTCCGTGTACATCTGAGGGAGGGCTCCAATACCAGGGATGTTCCCCTCCTCTGGCACACACGCAAGCATGCACACACACACACACACACACACACACACACACACAGTTGCTGGTGTGCACAGTTCACACACAGAGATGGAAGTGCACACAGATACGCCGGCACGTGGGGCTCAGGCCTCACACGCTTCCTCTTTCTGCTCCAGAGACCCATTGGTGCTATGAGGTTCAAGCCAAGGCCAGTAGTGACTCTGCCTGCTTGGGTGAGTACAGCCAACCCTGGGGACAGGACTGTCCTGGTCCTTTCCTCATGGTGGGGACCATTCAAGTGGAAATGGAGACCTGGGGAGAGTGGCAGGGTGAGGGGTGATGGTGGCCCTCCCCAGTCAGATATCAGCCTCCAGCACACACACACCACCACTCCCCAGTGCTCAGGGAGCAGGGACGTTGAGTGACCTGTCCCCGCTGGCACCTGCTGGTCATCCTCTGCAGTCGGCCTCCTTCAGGCCCTGCGGTTTCAGGGACTGGATGGAGCTGCTCCCTCTGACCTGCCGCCTGGGTGTTGGAGTTACCAGGGTGGAGACTCAGGCCCTTCCTCCCTCCATCCTATGCCACACATACTGAGGAGTCCTTTCCTAAGCAGCCCTCCCAGGGATCCCACTCACAGCTTCCAAAGCCTCTCACGCGCACCTCCCTGGGAAGTGGGCTATCGTTGAAGTTCCCATTTCACAGTTGAGAAAACCAGGGTGCAGAGAGGCCAGGTGCCCAGCCTTGTGAGGCAGTCCCTACCTCAGAGCTCACAGAGAGCTAGACTTACCGGCTTTGCATGTGCACATGTGTGTATGTCTGTGGAGGAGCGGGAGGAGGAAGGCCCAGGGAGGACGGTGAGGGCAGAGTTCTGAGCCAAGCAGCCTACCTTGCCTTCCATCTCTCCCAAGACCCCTGGTACATGCGTGGTGCTCCCAGAGGGGTGGAGGAGGCAACAACAGTTCTGGGTGCTCCTGACTCTCAGTCCACCCTCCCTCCCTGCTCAGGGCCAGACCAGTGGGGTGGCAGTTGCCAGAAGGACCGCCAGTCCCCTATCAACATTGACACCACCAAGGTGAAGGTAGACTCAAGCCTGATAAGCTTCTCCTTCTCTGGCTATGACAAGAAGCACAAGTGGACCATCCGAAACAATGGGCACTCAGGTGGGTCTCAGCTGGGCTAGGGGGGCACCGGGCAGACAGCACAGCCACCCCTGAGTTCCTGGTGGCCTAGGCAGGAGGGGCTCCCCCTGAGGACACTCCAGGCTCAGGTCCATCTTCGCTGAGAAGGGGTCTGAAAATTCTGACAGGGTGAGGGTGGAGAGGGGAGGGCTTGGAAGAGGAGAGGCCTGGGCTGTGTTTTCAGAACTTTCCTCAGACCAGCCAGGAAGTGGGGAGGGAAACATTCCAGAAAGAAGGAACTGCATGTGCAAAGGTGTGAAACAGCTTGGGTATTGGGGACTGCTGATGGAATGCAGGGGAGTGAAGCTGGGAGGAGCTGGAGAAGGCCCAGGCTCAGCTGGGCAGGGGCCCAGGGGCAAGCCCTCTGGGGGTGGAGGTGTTTGGACATTATCCTGAGGACACCAGGGCAGCATGAGGAGGGACCAGAGCCCAGCTGCGTGTTTGGGACAGTGCAGGGGAAGGCCTGCAAGGAGGCCAGTGAGGGAGCAAGGGAAAGATCCAGGGCTGCCAGCCATGTCCATCCCTCCAGGTCTAGAGCCGGAGCCGTGGAAGGGTGGGGGGGGGGGGGAGAAGGT
>NW_006159912.1:4507026-4509147 GCF_000334495.1 Tupaia belangeri chinensis
GAGCCGTGGAAGGGTGGGAGGGTGGGAGAGAAGGTCCTGTCTACGTGGGGTTGGGATCAGGGACTGGGGGGATCCGAGTTCTGCCAGGCCAGAGAGAAGACTCTGTTCTGTGACCTCAGTGATGGTGATGCTGGGGAACACGGTTACACTCTCTGGAGGAGGACTGCCTGCCCGCTACCAGGCCACGCAGCTGCATCTACACTGGTCCATGGTGCTGGATGCGGGCTCAGAGCACAGCCTCAATGGTGAACGCTTCGCCATGGAGGTGAGGGTCCCCTTCCTAATGGGCCAGTGCCTGAGCTAGGCTCTGGGTGTATCTGCCTTGGCCTAGAAGAGTGGTCCAGGCCCCTCACAGGTCCTCTCTCCACCCCTCCCACTGTCCATCAGATGCACATAGTACATCAGAAAGACAAGGAGACGCGGAAGGAGGAGCAGAACTCTGGAGACGAGATCGCTGTACTGGCTTTTCTGGTGGAGGTAGGATCCAGTCCTCCCAGTTCCTAGGGAGCCAGAGTCCAAGGAACTGCCTTTTTTTTTTTTTTAAACTATTTCATTTAACTTATGTATGTATGTATGTATTTATCATTTAGATGAGACAGATTGAGAGAGAGAGAGGGAAAGCGAGAAAGCAAACTGCCAGATCCGGACCACAAACCATGGTCAGCCATGTGGGAGTCCAGCACCCTTAACCACAACGCCACCTGCTGGCCCTGAAGGAACTGCTCCTTAAGGTCCAGAGACCAGGGTTCTTGTGTCCTGGCAAGGCAGGGAGAGGCCAGGAGGCCCTGATTCGATTCCCTGTTTCTTGGTGTCTTGTATGCCCACAACCAGGTGGAAATCTCAGAGCCTTAACCCCAGAGGGACTGGGGCTGGCAAGTAGTTACTCCCCTCCCCAGATTGGGAGGAATGAACTAGTGTCACCAGCCACCACTGGCTCCCCTCTGGGCCCCTGGTGCATGCTCCAGCCCCCTCCCCTCCCATTTCAGGAAGGATCCCAGGTGAATAATGGCTTCCAGCCCCTGGTGGAGGCACTGTCTGCCGTCCCCACTCCTGGTGAGCTGGGACTGGGGAGCAGGGAGGTTCTCCCCACACAGGAAGGGGCTGGGGTGGTGGGGCAGCTGGACACAGAGTGATGTGTGTGAAGGGCTCTTTACTTTGTCCCCCACTCCAGAGATGGAGACCACAATGAGAGAGAGCAGTCTGTGGGACCTGCTCCCCAAGGAAGAGAACCTGAGGCACTACTTCCGCTACATGGGCTCGCTCACCACGCCCAACTGCGACGAGACGGTTGTGTGGACAGTGTTCCAGGAGCGCATTAAGCTCCGCAAAGATCAGGTATGCAGGGCCCTGGCAAGGTGCAACCTCCTACTGCCTGGCTCTCCAGAAATGGCCCTCTGTTTGTTCCCAGAAGTCCCCTGGGGTGATGTGTGGGGAGACAGAAAAATCCGGCTGTTTGGCCCCTGTACTGAGGGCTGGGTGGTCAGAAAAGTACTCCAGGCTGAAGCCTGCAAAGGCTGAGGAAATCTACCACATTAGAGGCAGGGAGCCAGGGTCCTAGGGAGATGTGTCAACATGGGGAGGGACTGGGGCTGGTGAACGGTTGCTCAGCAGTGGTAGGAAATCATTCATTCATTCACCCCTGGTAGGAAATCATTCATTCATTCATCGAAGGTGCTTTCTTCTCTACAACACACTAGGCTGGAGTGAGGGTGGGGCTTCAGCTCAGCAGCAGCCAGAGGACTCCAATCCTACCTCTTTTGTATTTTGTGGAGAAACAGAGGCTGAGGAGACAGCAGCAAGCCAAAGGACCCAGATCCCTGTCCTTGTGGTACTTTCGTCCCATAACAGTGATTCCCAAAGTGTGGTCCTAAGAAGAGGGGTGTCAGTGTCAGCGCTAGTGGGACTTTGTTAACTCTCAGGGCCAGCAGGTGGCATGGTGGTTAAGGTGCTGGACTTCCACATGGCCAACCTTGGTTCAAGTCCTGGACCTGGCACCTTGCTTTCTCACTTTCCTTCTCTCTCTCTCTGTCTCTCTCTGATGACTATACCAAGTTTAAAAATAATACTAATAATAAATAAAATAAATAGTTCTTAAAAAAAAAAAAAAAAAGAAATGCTGGG
>NW_006159912.1:4509865-4526702 GCF_000334495.1 Tupaia belangeri chinensis
GCTAAAAAAAAAAAAAAAAAAAAAAAAAAAGAAAAGAAAAGAAAAAGAAAGAAAGAAACACTAACTCCCAGGCTTCACTCTAGATCTACTGAATGGAAAACACTGAGGGTGGGGCCTGGCTGGTGTTAGTCCATGCTGGAGTTTGAGAAGCTCTGTCCACAGTGAGATGATGGTGGTAATTGTGGGCATAGTGTAGATGCTCGACACTGGGTGTCAAGGGAACTCCTGCCCGCTACGGAGGCCAAGCCCTCCCCATCATTCCTTTCCTCATTGTAACAGCCTTGACAGGTAGGGATTCTGAGTCCCTCTTTCCTAATGCGGGCTCAGAGAGGTGAGGTGGGGGCTCCACCAGCTCCCGCCTGCTGAGCCCCGGCCCTTCCACAGATCTTGGCATTCTCCAGAAACCTGTACTACGACTCGGAGCGGAGCCTGAACATGACGGACAACGTCAGGCCCGTGCAGCGCATTGGGCAGCGCACAGTGTTCACGTCCCAGGCCTCGGGACAGCTGCTGCCCTGGTCCCTGCCTGCCTTGCTGGTCCCCACGTTAATCTGCCTGATGGCTGGTCTCTGATGATGGCTTCCTTGACACATGACTCTGACCTCAGCCCTTGGAGGGCGTGGGCTTCATTTCTTAGGCTTCTCGGGCTGGACTTTGGAGATGATTAAAATATTGATATATTTTTGGACACACCTTTCTCAAGTCTGGTTTTCTGTTGTTTTTGTTCTGTTTTAAGGTTTTTGCCATAGGGCACATGGGTTCACCAGAGAGACAGACAGAGAGAGGGGGAAGTGAGAAATCATACCACAGGGGGGTGGCCATGCTGCAATCCCTTCCTCATTCTCCTCCTGGGATTTCGGGCACACATGCACATGTACCTGGTCTGATTTTCAAGCCCCTGAGTCTGGTCTGGGACTTGAGCCACGGTCAACCATATGGGAGTCCAGGGCTTTAACCACCATATCACTTGCTGTTTTTAGATCCCACAGCTGTCCCTGCTCTGTTCATCTCCCCAACCCTGTTCCAGGACAGGAGCCTTAAGGCCTGAAGGTTTCTCTCAAGTAGGTAGCACGGGTGTCCCTATTCCTGCCTTGTCCATTCATTCTCTGTCTATGCCCCACTCTCCTCTCTCGTGGCCAGAGATGCCGCGGGCACCTGGGGGCCCCAGCACAGAGGGGTTCCAGTCCAACCTCTTCCATATCTAGTGGGGGGAACTGAGGCCCAGGAAGGGAGGCCACATACTGGGGCTACAGCCAGAACAGCTAAGACCCCTGCCTAGTGCATTGCCCCTCTGTGGAGAGGGTTGTGTGTGGGTACTGCCCAAGCAACGTGCGCAACAGGGACTTTGCCAAACATTTCCTGAACATGTGTGTTCTAGATGGCACTGGGGATGTGGGCCATGAAATGGGCAGAAACGCCGGCTCCTGGAGTCCTCGGTCTAGTGGACAGACTATAAATAAAACAGGCTGGATCAGGGAGGGGTGGCTGCAGTTTATGTGGGTGGCAGGGAGGCAGCTGGGGAGGGTACATCCGGAGAACTGGAAGGAGGCAAGGAAGGAGGCCATCTGGAGGCGGCAAGCGTCCAGGTGTGGAGGAGAGAGCGCCTGTCGGAGGACAGCAGGGAGCGGCAGAATGGAGTGTGTGAGGGAGGACCGTGTGTGGGTATGTGTGTGTGGGGTGGACACAGATGGTGCTGGGACTTGGAGGACCCAGGGATGACGTTGGTTTCCAGTTCCCGGGGGGTTTGATCTGGCTGCGTGTGGTGTAGAGCTGTGGAGGGGAGGCTACTGCAGGGGTGGGATGGGAGCAGAAGAGGTGTCATGGTGAACGCGAGAGATTTGGGCCTACGCCCTTAGGACTTGTGAAGGTTCCCCTGACCTCAGTGATTGTGTCTCTAGAGGTTTTGGTCCCACTCGGGGCTCCTGGAGGACGAGACAGATGGGAGGTCCAGATTATCAGGGGAGAAGGAAAGGGGACCCACAGGCAGCCCCCGACACCAGGGAGAGCCTCACCATCCCCAGGACTGGGTTTAGGAGTGGGTCCATGAGTGGAGGTGGAGGCGTGTGGGGAACTGGCCTTGCTGAGTCATACAGTGACCCGAGGGGCCAGGGTCAGGCTGCTCTGGCTCAGTGGGAGGCTAATCCTTCTAACAGGCTCTGCAGAGAGGTGCTGAGACTCCCCACAGGAGGGTGAAGGATGCACCACCCAGTCTTAGAAACCTCTCTGGCTGCTCACTTAATGAGGAGAGCTGGTTGGAGGGGGAGACCTCTAAGCCTTCTCCTACCCTGGTGAGCCTTCTCCCGAGCCCCTGATGAGCTCCAGAAGAGGTGACAGGAAGAAGAAAAAGGACTGCTCTCTTCCCTTTCCACTCTCCCTTCCCTTGTCACTGTTCTGACCCAGAACGAATGTCCTCTCCCTTCACCGGTGACTACATAGCTGTGTGTGGGGGGTGGCACTGCTATTGCCTTGGCAACCGCAGGCAGCCTGAGTCAGCAGGGGGTGTTGGACGCTGAACTTGTTCTCCTTCGGTTCCCACACAGCCTGCTGGAAGCTAAGGTGCCCCTTGAGAGGCTCAGGGCTCTGAGGTCAGAATTGCACCCCTTGCCCCCGCCCTCATCTATGCCCTCAAGGCAACATTCAGTGAAGAAAGCGGCAGCAGAACCAGGAAATTCCAGGTCTTTGCAAGAGACTAGGGGAGCCCTGGCCTTTCCCAGCCCTCCCCTGCTGCCTGAGCCCGTTGCAATAAAGCTGGCCAGAGGGAGCCAGAACGGGCACAGCATGTCCAGGGCCCAGGCCGCGGGCCACTTCCATGTCCTGCCAGCCCTCCTGGCCTGGAAGACAGAACAGGTGCTTCCAGCACAGGACTCCTAGCAAAGTCACTCCCGGCCACCACCCTGGGAGTGGGAAGCCCACCCCTGGAACAGGCCCGCACCCTCAAGGTCGAGGCCGACCAGCATTTCTCCAAGCGTGTGTGTGTGTTCTGGAAGGGCCTCCCTTTGGAGCAGCGCTCTCCTTCCATGCTGCCTGCTGACTGCAGCAGACCCCCACCTTGGGGAAGGCTCTCCGTGCCCAGCCTGGGCCAGTTCCGGGCCCAGTGCTCTCAAAGGGACAGGGGCTACCACAGTGTCCTTCACTCCTGATGCCCCTCGGGTGTGCGCACATGGGCACATACTCTCCTGCATCTGGCCAGGTCTGAGAAAAGCCACTGGCCCTTTCCTGGTAGGTCCTGGCAGAGAACACGACGCCCATAGAAAACCTGCTAGGGCAGGCCTGGGCCTCACTGCAACCTTCAAGGGTGGGATTCCATCTCCCACTGTGTAGACGAAGAAGCTGAGGTGCAGAGAGGTGTCAGGGGGCCTGTCAGAACTGGGGGCGCCCTCTCTGTATGCCCTGGGGTCTTACAGCCAGCTTTCTCTTGTCTCTTATTCGGCATCCAAGGGAGACAGGGTGGGGTCTCCAGTGCCCTGGCCCCCTCTATCTATGCTGCTTGGTCTCTGTCCCTAATGGGCCATGTCTCTGGCCCCCCGTTTAGGTTTGGCATCCGGGTGGGAGGCAGGGGCTAAAAATACTCCCCATGTGTTTAGATGATTCTTGGAAAATAAACTTCCCCATCTTGGCTCTCGGTTTGCACACTTGCTGGCCCTGCTTCCTGTGGCTCTGATCTGACAGTCAGAGGCGGGGAGAGGAAGGGGACCCGAGAAGGGTCTGGAGGGGCCCAGATCACTCAGAGGCCGTGCTGTGGGTGGGCGCACATGTACTCTAGAGCTGCTGTGTCGCAAAGCTCCAGGGGCCGCCCATACAGAGACCACGCTGTGAATGGCACCCCGGCATGGAGCAGCCCTGAGGCTCAGCACTTACTGTGTATCATGGAGTGAAGAGGAAGGGAAGCTGGTGGCCCTGTTGTCATGGCTCCCTGTTGGCATGGCCTCAGTGTATCAGTTTATCCACCTGCAAAAGGGGCAAAGCTTGGCCCTCCCATCTAACTGGGTCTCCTGCCTCTACTAGGCTCCTGCTGATGACCTTGGGAGGAAGGCCAGGCCTATCTCCTGCACCTCGCATTACACACGTCCCAGCAGCTCTGTTTGTTTATCTGAGAAGGGACAAAGGCATTACCTCCTCTAGGGACGAAGGACAAGTCCAGAGCCCAGGCAGGCCTGGGAGGGGCTTCCTCTGGAGGGGAGCTGCAGGACAGATAGCCACAAGCCAGTTCCTTCCTCAGAGCCCTACTCCCGGAGACGGGACACACGGACATGTGGGAGGTCCTGCAGGTTGTTCTGAGTGGTGGCTGCCAGGCCTGGGAGGTCAGGAGAGAGACGTTGAGCAGGACACAGGGTGGGCTGTGAGCACATTTTGAACAAGGTTAGTCTTTCTCCCAACAAACACTGTTATTTCCTCTGTGCCAGGGACTGAGGATTCAGGGAGAAAAACATCCCAGTCTGGGGCCTTCTTTCCAGACTCCGAAACTGCAGGGCAGACACATCGGGCAGAGGAGTACCAGGTCCAGGGGCAGGGTGCACCTACACGGGAGGATGCACCCAGGGTCACACAGGCCCAGGGCTGAGTCCCCTTCCACTCCCGACTAGTGCGGGGCCCTTGGGAATGTTCCTTGCTTTTTCCTTTTTTTTTTTTTAGAATTTGCTATAGGGCATATGCCCTCACCAGAGACAGAGAGAAAAAAAGAGAGGGGAGAGAGAAAGAGGGGGGGGGAGAGAGAGAGAGAGAGAGAGAGAGAGAGAGAGAAAGTAAGTAACCTCTAGGAGAGATGACCACTCCATAATCCTTTTTCCTTATTCTCCTCTCAGGATTTGGGGCACATATGCACATGTGCCCAGCATGTTTTTTAAAGCCCTTGGATCCAGGACTCAACCTGCACTACCGCCCATGTGGCATCCAGCTGCCGTAACCACCATGCCACTAGCTGGCACAATGCTTGGGAATTTAATTCACTTTTCTGAACCTCAGTTTCCTCATCTGTAAAATGGGACTGATGGCAACATTTACTTTATTGTGTGATTCTAGAGAGGAAATAAGATGCCTGGCTAGGAGGACATATTCAACAATCTGTAGTTGCTATTTTTTAAAATTAGTTTATATTGGGACCAGCAGTTAGCGTAATGGCTATGTCGCTGGACTCCCACGTAGTCAACTGCGGTTCGTGTCCCCGACCTGGTGGCTTAAAACTCACGCCAGGCACGTGTGCATGCGTGCCCAAGATCCCGAGAGGAGAAAGGAGGAGAAGGGATTGCGGTGTGACCATCCCCCCTGGGGGGTGATTTCTCGCTTTCTATCTCTCTGTCTCTGTCTTTCTGGCAAGCGCACGCGCCCTATAGCAAAAACCTCTCTCCCCACCCCCAAAAAAGTTTTTATTTATTTATTTATTTAAATTTGACCAGAGAGGGACAGAGTGAGAGAGAGAGAAAGTGTGAAAGCAAGTTGCCAGGTCTGGGACTTGAACCACATTTGGCCACGTGGGAGTCCAGAGCCCTTAACCACCACCCCACCTGCAAGCCCCTGTCGTTATTTTGATTCTTTTTATTAGAGAGAGCATTGAAGGGTGGGTAGACCATGTAGGTGGGGATGGAAACACGGTGGAGGCAGGGACTGTGGGGAGTGACACACTGCGGTAAGTGGCATGTATGTGGGGGTGGTAAGCCTTTCCTATCCAAGGGAGAAACCACGAGGGGTCACTTCGTTCAGACCCAGCACATTTGTCCCAACCATATGGACCAGCGCACTGAGCCAGACCGCCAAGCTAACCTGTGCCCAGAGCAGCCCGAGGCCACCAAAACCTCAGAGGGAGAAAACGCCTGAAGCTGCTCTGCGGTTCTCATGTCCCTGCGTTGTTGGACTGAGCCCACAGGAAAAAAGGCCTTCCCAGGGTCCATCCTGCTTTCTTATTTAGTTATTTTTTTATTAGTTTAAAATAGAAGGCTTATGCACTTGTCAGAGAGAGAGAGAGAGTAAGCCCCCTCCATGGGTATGGGTATAGTCATACCGCAATCTCTTATCCATTTCCCCCTATTCTTGGGATTTTGGGCATACAAACATGCACACTCACACACGTGCCCAATGTCCTAGACTCAAACCATGCACCTGGCCACATGGGATCCAGCTGCCTAAACTGCCAGGCCATGAGCTGGTCCCCCTCCTGCTTTCTTGCTGTGGGCATTGACAGGGCTGGGGACCAGGTCCCCATTTCATGTTCTTCTAAGCCTGCTCTCCCGTTCCCCCAGAGCCCCAGGATCACTTGTGTACCCTCTGCTGTGTCCCTGGCTCTGTCTGTCAGTAGGCCTATCCTGTCTAGACTGGCTGCAGGCTTCCCCCAGCACAAGGCTGGTGCCCATCTAGATAAAATAAAGATGCCCATTAAATTTGAATTTTAGATAAACAATTTTAAAAATATATCCTAAAATTGCATACCAGAACATTACTCGTTATTTTCTGAAATTTAAATTTAACTGGTTGTTGGCCCAGCCACGGTAGAACCACCACTTGGGAGGCTGGGAGCCACGTGGGAGGCCGGGGTTTGGTATCCGCACAGGAGTAACTGCAGGTTTCAGTAATCCCAGCTACTGGGAGGCTGGGGTAGGAGGATTGTATGTTCCAGATACTGTCAATAATGTCTGTTTCTCTTCCTTTCCCTCTCTGCCTCTCTTCCTCAGAAAAGATAAATAAATTTAACTGGTTATCCTATATTTTTATTTACTAGGTCTGATGCTCCCACCCTCTTTTTGCTGAGGCCAAAAAGAGAAGAATAGGCAAGAAAAAGGCAGCTACTGAGACTGCCAACATCCCATCCCCTGTGGCCATGCACCTGGCCACACCTTCTAGGAACTGATAACAGACGGTCAAGGGATTTTCCCTCCTGGGTGATTCCAGTTTATGCTACCTGTGGGGAGGAGAGCAGGGCATGACTCAGGGCGGACTCTGGAGAAGGCCCACCTGCCTGGGGACTCTCTCCCCACAGTCTTCAACCACCAGGGGGGAGGCCAGTGCCAGGGAAATGGCTCATTCCTTCTCCCATGGTCTCTGCCTAAGCTGGGGCCTCTGGGGCACTTTCCCAGCAGCCCAGAGTCCCCCATCATCTCAACCCTTCTCGGAAAAGAACCCTCAGGCAGCGCCTGGCTGCCGCCCCAGGACAGGGAAGGAGGGGCCTGATGCCAGGGTTTTATTTACAAACCAAGGACAGACTTAAGAGGTACAGGACCTGGGGTTGGAGTGGGCTGTTCACGTCACCGCCTGGAGTACAGGAAGGGTGGGATCCAGATACCAGCAAGGAGCTGAGTCCCCTCTGTCCAAATTAGACACTCATTCCTTTCATCTTGTAATCTCCCTGCCATGTCACTGGCTACCTTTGCACACCTGCTATGCCAGGCCCATGGTGGTGAGGTACTTTACACTCGTTATCTCCCATAATCCAGAGGACAACCTTTAGGACATACACTCCCACTGTGACCACCCCACCCCAAGAGTGGGGGTTTTGGTCTGTTCTGTTACTGCTTACGGTAGACACTGGGACACAGCCCAGAGTGTCCTTCAAAAAATGGCCTATCCCAGCTGCCGTGAGTGCTGTCGGGGAGCACACCCAGGGAGAGGGAGCCTCAATGCTCCAGGTCACACTCCTTTCTGGGGTGGCCCACAGCCAATGGGTAGTGGATATGTGGGTATAAAGGCCTATAGCTCTTGGGGCTGGCCCCATAGTCTAGTAGTTAAGGGAACTGGGTCCCACATAGCATACTGTGCAGCTCAAATCCTGGCCCTAGCAGCCTGAAAAACATGCCAGGTGCATGTGTGTGCATGCTGAAAATTGAACAGGATGGAATCATGGAGGAGAAGGGATTGCAGCATGACCATGCTCCACTGAGGGGTGCTTTCTCCCTCTCCCTCCCTCTCTACTTCTGTCTCTGGTGAGCCCATGTGCCCTCTGACAACTGAAAATATAAAAAGCATTGTCCAGGGGCCGGCAGGTGGCATGATGGTTAAGAGCATTGGACTCCCACATGGCCGACTGTGGTTCAAGTCCTAGACTTGGTGGCTTGTGTTCTCACTTTATCTCTCTCTCACTCTGTACCTCTTTGGTCAAATAAAATAAATAGTTAAATAAAATAATTTTTTCTTTTAAAGGGTTGGTCAATTTGGGCAGGCTCCAAAGGGCCATTCCAGGTTGAGAGCTCCCCATAGAGCCAAAGTTACTGGCCTTCCCAGCAGCTGGACTTGCTCTCTTCCCCCTTCCCAGTCCTGCTCCCTCCCCTCCCTTCCAAAGGTGTCCTCCTGGAGGCACTCCCTGGCAATCGTTCTGCACTCTAAACCTTATCAGCTTTCTTAGGAAGCAGGTACGTCAGTGCCCAGAACAGCTAGAAATGGAGAGCTGGCCCCCATCAACACTGTGACAGAGGAACATGGTGAACATTGCCCTGCCCTACTCTGCAGAAAGACCAGGGGAGGTGCAATGGCATTCACTCAGGCGTAATTATTTGTTGTGACCTATATTTTACTTCCTTAGAATGACCTTTCAAGGTGATTTCTATTCTCCCCATTTTCAGATGAGGAAATGAAATAAATACACAGGACACACAGCGAACAAGTAGGAGAGTCAAGATTTGAGGCCAGTCGATACTCAAGCTGACCCTCTTGGAATCACTATGCTGCCACTTTTCCCATGGAAACTGAGGCTCAGAGAAGTACAGGAATTTGTCCCTGCCAAGTAATAAGTGGCCAAACTAGGAAAAGAACTCAGATCTGCAAACTCCACAGTCCTTGCTGTTCCCTTAAATGAGTGCTGTTAGTTGGCATAATGGTTATGTTGTTGGACTCCCATGTAGTCGACCGCAGTTTGAGTCCCGGACCTGGTGGCTTAAACCCACGCTGGGTGCATGTGTGTGCGTGCCCAAGATCCCAAGAGGAGAATGGAGGAGAGGGACTGTGGTGTGGGCATTCCCCAGGGGGATGATTTCTCGCTTTCTGTCTCTTTGTCTTTCTGGCAAGTGCATGTGCCCTATAGCAAAAACCTCTCAAAAAATAAAATAAAAGAGTGCTGCTGGCCTGAAAGTGCTTCTTGGGAGACCTCATCCATGGGACACTCAGATGTAGAAATCCCCATGCCAGTCAGTGTTTGAGACACATGCTGCACCCTAGACCTGGAATGCCTTCCCTGCCTACCCTCCCACAGCACCTCTCGTGAAGTCCGCCCATCAGCTAAGACCTGGCTTAAAAGGTACCTCTTTTGAGGGCTGGCAGGTGGTGTGGTGGTTAAGGATCCTGGACTCCTATATGGTCATTCGTGGTTCAAATCCCAGACCTGGTGGCTTGCTTTCTCACTTTCCCTCTCTCTCTTTCTCTGTCTCTCTCTTATCAAACTGAAAAATAATAAAAATGATAAATAAGGTTAAATAAAATAATGTATAAAAAAGTCATGACACACAAAAATAACTTACTGTATTTATAAAAAATTATGCTATCACCTGACTTACCCACCCCAACACACATTTCTCCCTCCTTCCTTGCTAGGAGAACTCTGATCTTGATGAAGTGTCTGATGGTAAGTGTCCTGCCGCAGAAGATGGAGTGTGCAATACTAAGCCCATCATGATACCTCTTTCCAGTCTCTATTGCAGTTACGAGTGGTTGATCTAGTTTCGGCTTAAAAAATAAACAGGGACCAACTCCCATGTAGTCGACCGCAGTTTGAGTCCCGGACCTGGTGGCTTAAACCCACGCTGGGTGCATGTGTGTGCGTGCCCAAGATCCCAAGAGGAGAATGGAGGAGAGGGACTGTGGTGTGGGCATTCCCCAGGGGGATGATTTCTCGCTTTCTGTCTCTTTGTCTTTCTGGCAAGTGCATGTGCCCTATAGCAAAAACCTCTCAAAAAATAAAATAAAAGAGTGCTGCTGGCCTGAAAGTGCTTCTTGGGAGACCTCATCCATGGGACACTCAGATGTAGAAATCCCCATGCCAGTCAGTGTTTGAGACACATGCTGCACCCTAGACCTGGAATGCCTTCCCTGCCTACCCTCCCACAGCACCTCTCGTGAAGTCCGCCCATCAGCTAAGACCTGGCTTAAAAGGTACCTCTTTTGAGGGCTGGCAGGTGGTGTGGTGGTTAAGGATCCTGGACTCCTATATGGTCATTCGTGGTTCAAATCCCAGACCTGGTGGCTTGCTTTCTCACCTCTCTCTCTCTGTCCCTCTCTGTTCAAATTAAAATGGATAAAGTTAAATAATTTTTTTAAAAAAGGTGCCTCTTTCATGAAGCTGTCCCCGCTTTTCTTCCCCCACCAAGACTAGCAAAGAGAAGGACTGAAGGACCGTGTCTTAGCCATCAGGGTTTCAAAGTGCCCAGGCCAAGATTGGCCATACAGAAGACAACCGGCAGCAAATGTTTGGAAGATAAATGAATAAAAGGAAGAATGATTATAAAGAATGGAATTACCAGGCACCATTCCGGGGCTGGAACTAAATATTTACCTTGCCTTTTGGGCAATGCTGAGAGATAAGCCTGCTTTCCACATTCTGTTTAAGCCAACTTCTCCGGTGGCTGACACAATTGACCTAGTCTGGTGACAGTTTGAACAGCTGTTTCCACCTGTGGGGCCTGAATGCACAAAGTGCTTGGTCCTCAGTTTCCACTGTTCCTCAGCTCAGGGTATTCTTGAGCCCTACATGGTACCCTTCCATTCTGCCGGCCTGATCTGCCCACAGTCTCCATGAGGTTGCAGGTCCAACCAGGGTTTCACTCCAGCTTAACTGTGGATGCATGCTCAGCCATGAAGCAAGGCCACTTCAGGCGCTGACCAGAGCGAGCAGGGACTGACCTTCCTGGGTCGACTGTCTGAGTGCTCTCTTGGGAGACAGTTCTCTTAAGGGAATAGAGTTGGACATGACAAGCGAGGTCTGGGTGAAGCCTCAGAGTTGCAGGGGAGAAGGGACTCCAAGATTGGTGTATGACCACTCAGCACCTGGGACTCATACTGCGGTTAGTAGTAGTTCAGAAGCTGTACATGAAAACAAAGAGGGACTTCATGAAGACACTACCACTTGTGTGGGAACGCTCTAGTGGAATATAAGGGGCCCACGAGCAACTCTGGGCCTGGTGCCCACCCTGTGAGCTGGTGCCTAGAAGAGGCAGTGGTGGTCACGGCAGATGAGGGGTACCTAGTAGACACCACATGGCAGCTAAAAGGACTAGTTCTTTTTTGTTGTTTAAATCGCCACAGAGTGGATGTATTCATCAGGGACAAGGACAGAAACAAAGAGAGTAAGTGGGCAACTCACAACCCCCAATGGTATGTGGTCACACCACAATCCTTTTTTACTCCATTGCCCCATCTTGTCGAGATTTTGGACATGCACACACATGCATCCAGAGTATTTTTTTAGCAACCAGGGCTTTGATTTGAACTGAGTTCAGCTCTGTGGGATCTGGTTCCCTTAGTCACTAGGCTATAGTGCTGGCCCTGAAAGCACTAGCTTAAGAGCACATTTGAGACACTCTGTGGAAGCTTCCGTCAGTATTTATAGGAAGAGTGGGACATTGCAGAGAGTTAAGGGCAAGGCCCAGAGGAACCTGAGTCATTACAGTGAGTGACACCTCACTGCAACCGAGGCTGCTGTGGTGAAGACAACAGCCGGCACAGAAGCTGATTCAAGAGGCACCGCTGCCTGGAGTGTGGGGATGCCTCATGGAGAGGGGCTGAGGCTGGTGGACGTCCTGAGTGAGCACAAACTATCGACACCAACACGATTATAGATGGAGTGTTTCATCTGAGCCTTCACAGGCATTGTGGACATGTTGCCACTTCTAGAGAGGGTACCATCTGGGCAGTGTGGCAGGTCCTGGACATTGCTTTTCAGGTCAGTTATGAAATTTGAATTTTCCTCCAAGCCCACCCAGAGTTAAAATTAGGAGCGATTGGGTTCTCTTTTTCTCTTTTCTTGGATCTATTTTTAGTCTTAGATTGAGGCCTAGCACTTCTATTACTAATGAAGGGGAGAACCGTGAAAAACTAATGCTGGACTCAGAAGCCCAGGGGAACAGGCAAGTCCCTGCTTCTCTGGGACTCAGTGGTCAGGGCTGGACGGATGCAGGGGATGCGGCAGCTGGGGAGTCTGCCGGCTCTACCTGCCACGGTGCTGGATGGACATGTGGTATTTGGTTTAGAGCCCAGGCTGCTGGGGAGCAAGCACCTAGGGAGAAGTGGTCAGGCTCAATTGTTCTCTCCCTTCCGAGGAAAGGCCAGGAAGGAAAAGGCCCCAGATTAAGCCATTGTCCTCAGTGGGTTAAGCATCATCAGGTAGGCCAGTCTGGCTGGGGGCCAGTGGGGAACACAGATCTCACGGCTGCTGGGGCTGGTGGCTGCTTTCCCAAGAATAGCTCATTCAACTTTGTCTTTCCCATCCCTCCCTCGAAACAACCACATCCCTGTCAAATCTCTGATAAGATACCATCAGATACTCCAAAGTCCAGTTTGGATTTAGAGACCTAAATGCAACCCAAAGTCCTTCTCTTTTCTCCTTTCTTTTTTTTGTGTGTGTGTGTGTGTGAAAGAGCACACTTTATTGTGCTGCACACTGACCTGCAGACAAAGGCTGCCCAGTGGGCGTACTCCACGTCACACTCCAGAAGACACATGGGAGGTCTGTAGTAAAAATCAGTCGGAACATGGATTCTTCTGGGCATGTTCCCAAACTTGTTGCCCACCTCAGGAAAACTGCCAACCACTTTCCTGAAGCGATGGTGGTTCACTAGAGATAGAGCCCCTCAGGGGTGCTTCTTGTTTTTTATAAAGAACATTTTCTTTAGACTTTTTGAAGTCTTCATTTGTTACTTTCATTCTGCGTTCTCTCAAGGCCATCAGACCAGCTTCTGTACAAACTGCCTTGATGTCGGCACCAGACAGGTCATCCTTAGCCATGATCAGGTCGTCCAGGGTTACATTATCGGCCAGTGTCATCTGCTTGTGTGAAGCTGAACTCTGCGCTTCTTGGTCTTTACATCAAGCAAGGGGAACTCAATCTTCCTGTCAATGAGGCCTGGTCTAGTAAGTGCTGGATCCAAAGTCTCTATTTGGTTTGTGGCCATAAGAACTTTCACATTTCCCCTTGAATCAAATTCATCCAGTTGTTTCAACAGTTACATTGTTCACCGAATTTCTCTTTCGCCATCAGAATTTGAGTCACATCTTTTTGTCCCAACGGCACCGATTTTATCCATGAACACAATGGATGCTGCATGCTCTTCGGCAATTCAAAACAGTTCCCATGCAAGTTTGGGCCCATCACCTAGGTTCTTCTGAATAAATTCAGAGCCAGTCACTCAAGAAAGTGGCTGAAATTTGGTTTGCAACTGCTTTGGCTAACAAGGCTTTACCTGTGCCAAGGGAACCAAAGAGAATGACCCCCTTGGGGGCTTTATAACCATCTCTTCATAATATTCAGGATGGGTGAGAGGAAGCTCCACAGATTCCTTACTCTCCTGGATTTGGTTGTCCAGCCCCCCCGTATCGGCATAGGTCTCCTGTGGGGCCTTTTCCACCCTCATCCCTGTGACCAAAGGATCCGTATCATCCCTCAGCACCCCATCACTGCATGCACCTTGTGGTTGAGCAGGACCGAGCAGCCTGGTTCCAACAGGCAGCACCGAGCAGCCCGGTTCTAACAGATCCTTGTCCACAAATGAAAGAATGCTGACATAGTGTTCTGATCCCACAGATGTGAACACGATGGCACAACTGTCATCAATGACCTCTTCCAATGTTCCTACTGACATCAGGGTCCCCCCCTCAGATCATCCACCTTTTGATCTTTCCTCCTCTTGCTTTTCTTCTGATGGTTTCATCTGTTCCTGATGTCTAAGGAATTCTTCTTCCATGAGAACGTAGTCTTTAATTCTAATTTCAGTAATTTTAACTGGCACTGTGTGTGAGGTGTCACCAGTGGCAGTTTGCTGGCAACATCTGGTCTCTTAAGTTTTCTTCTTTTTTCCCCCAACTCTAGTTGGGACAGGAGGTTCATACTTATTTTTCTTGTCCTTGTCATCCTTCTTGTCATCTCCAGGACCATGACTGCCACTCTTTGACCCATCTTGATCCAGCTGCTCTCGCCACCTGTGCCGGAAGCGCATTCACCCAAATCTTTTCTTTCTCGGTCCCTAGTCCCACCTTTTCACTTGCTGCCCCTTTCTCAATTAGCTCCTAAAGTCTGTGAGCCTGCAGGGGCAAAGAGAACAAAACCAAGATGTCAGTTTCTGTTAAATCGCTGCATGGCTCTCAGTTGTGCCTGAGTTTCTCATCTTCCGAGAGCAGAAGAGCTGCATTCTGGACACCCATCCATATTATCATATGTGATAAAACTCTGCCTTTGCACAAGTGTTATCAGTCACGGAGGGTTTCACATTCGCTTTCTCTTTCAGTGCTATCCCAGCACTATAAGGTATTCGGGGTCATGACGACCCTCATCTCTTATCAAAGGTGAGACCCTGGGTGTCTGTCCTTCTAGAAACTGCTCAGGGGGATCACAGACTCCAGTTGAGGGGACAGTGGGATAACATAGAGGCAGCTGATCAACCTGGGTTGGAAACCAGCTCTGAAACGTTCCACCTGCGAGGCCCTGGGCAAGCGCTGACCTCACCGAGCTCGGGGTCTCCTCTATAAAGAGGGCTGCTAACGCGTCGTTGGTAGAGCTGCGGTGAGCACTCAGTAACGAAGTCTGCATAGCGTGGGGGCTGGCAATAGACATCCGTTAGATGTTTCAGTGTCCTCTCCAGCTTTTCTTCCGTTCCAAGCTCAGGACTGACCTTTCAGTCACTTAGGAGGCACTCATAAACATTGGATGAACAAGTGAGAAGCTCAGTCCTCTGCCTTTCCTTATCTCCCAAAGCAGGAGGATGTTTACAGGCAGCTCCACACCGCAGGGAGCTCTGCAAACAAGGAGTGGCAGTGGTAACTTCTCCAGCTGGCACAAAAACAAAAGGCCACAGGCACGGGGTTGGCTCTATAGATTGCCCATTCCTGGACAGAGGCCAGGCAGCAGGCTAGCTGCTCCAGGCACTCCCTGTGTTGTCTGCAGGGAGAAGGGCTGTCTGTCCTCTCTGTGTCTAGCAGTGGCCCAGATGGACTGAGAGTTGCAAAAGGTCCAGCTGGGGTTGATACTGTGATTTCCAGCAGACCAAATGAGAGCGTCCCCCCTGCGGAACATTCCAAGTCCTCCTGCTGGAGACAATTTTCTGGGAGCTCCTTGGGGACCACTGACTGAGGGTACGGCATGACTGACTCTTGAGTGCTGAGAGGTGAAAGGTGCTTTAGTGGACATCCAGTCAGAGCCCACAGAGGTTGCTAAGGCAGCACCTCATCCCCACATCTTCACTTCAATCTGAGCAACTCCATCCTCATCCTTATCTGCTTCAGGTAAAATGTGCTTGGAAGAAAGGCCTGGTCTTGATATTTCAAAATAAAAGCTGAAACCCGCTGACCCAGTGCTACCCCCCCCACCCCCATTATTCACAAAAGGAACTGAGGCACAGAGGAGGCAAGTGACTGGCTAAGGGCATACGACCTGTTAGGTGCTGAGCGAGCACTGTGGACTATACTCCTAGGCTGCTGCTCTCTGTGGCATCTCCCACTCCATTCCGGAGAGCTCCCTGCTAATTCTATGCAGCCCCGCCCGACTTGCAATCCTAGTGGGCACTGGATCTAGCCATCAGCAATAGAGGCACCTGCTGTGAAGAACTGAAGAGAGGCACTGAAAAAGCCACCACGGCAACAGAAAAGCCCTGCCCTTTGTCCCAAGAGCCACTTCTTCCTGGGCTGCCCTTCACTATGGCTTCCTTCTCCCTTTTTAGAGCTCTTCTAGTCCTCCCCTCCTTCATCTTGGAGCACTTTTTTTTTCCCCCTAGTTTGCTATAGGGCACATGCACTCACTAGACACAGACTGAGAGACAGAGAGGGAGAGTGAAGGATGACAACCCAGGGGGGATGGTCATGCTGCAATCCCTTCTCCATTCTCCTCTCAGGATTTTGGGCATGCATGTCCAGGGTGTTTTTTCAAGCCACCAGGTCCAAGACTTGAATCATGTACTTGGTCATGTGGGATGCAACCACTATAAGCTCCAAGCCACCTGATGGCCCCCAAGCTTTTTTTTATTATTCAATGTTTTTTTTTACATGACTAGCACAAGAGCATGAATAAGGAGAGAGAAAGAAGCACCCATCACAGGGTCTCATGTCGCAATCCCCTTTCTTCAGCCTTCCCAGGTCCTGGATGGTGGGCACACATGCAGTGCCTGGCATCCTTTCAAGCCCAACTGTGCGGCTAGGCTGGGCCACTTCTTGGGGGCACTAGTAACCATCTATGAGTTTTTCTTAGACTTCTGGCAAAGTCTAAAGCTTATTATCTTATTATCAAGAAAAACTTCAGCAAAAAATGAATGAACTTACTGGTAGGAACTTACATGAACTCTATCAAAATGTTCTGCAAACCATACCTGGTAATGAAATGCTTTTATTATGACTGGGTCTGACCTTCAAAGGCCTTCAGAACACGGTGTCTGCCTTCCTTCAATTCAGTACAAACGGGCCTATACGATGTCGGGAATATACCACCTGAATCCTGCCTGTGCTCCCATCGCTTGTCTGGATTGCTAGACTGCTCTCCACGCTTCTGATGATACAATCCTGATTTTGCTTCATGGTGCACCTCAATTCCCTTTTCTATTTAGTTTTCCCTAAACCAACAGCATTCTGCCCAATATCCTCAGCCAGCACTTTATTAGACAATTTTGCCTAGGGAGCTTCTGGTTAATTACTATCACTCCATCTTACAGGTGTGCATCTGAGTATCATC
>NW_006159912.1:4526712-4545735 GCF_000334495.1 Tupaia belangeri chinensis
CTGAGTAGCATCTTTCCCGAAGTAATCTGGAAACAATGATTCATTCTCTGCAGCAGTGTTGTCCATAATGATCAACCTGCAGACCAGTGCAAACTGGCCAAAGAATCACCCCAGAGGAACTTAATGTGCACATTCTTGGGATGCATGGGAGAGAGTGATCTCACAAGTACAGGTATAATAAATAGGATAGCACATAGATATAAAGTGACAATGATAGAGAGGAATCAGTACATTTATCTTTAGAAATTAAAAAAAAAAAGATTTATTTTGGAGAGGTTTTAGCTGTGGGGCTAAAAACATGCTGGGTGTGTGTGCATGCATGCCCAAAATCTTGCAGGAAGAATAGAGAAGGGATTGCAACATGGCCATACCTTCTGGGAGGTGATTTCCTTCCTTTTCTGGTGAGTGTACATACCCTATAGGAAAAACAACAACAACAACAACAACCAAACAGATTTCTGTGTTGGATATTTATATTAATATCAGGTTTTTTTTTTGAAAGAGATTTTTGCTTTAGGGTGGGTATACTTGCCAGGGAGACAGAAAGCAAGAAGTCACCCCCCCAGAGGAAATGGTAATGCTGCAATCCCTTCTTCTCCATTCTCCTCTTAGGATTTTGGGCACTCATGCACATGAGCCCGGCATGAGTTTCAAGTTTCCAGGTTTGGGATTCAAAGTGTGGTTCAGTAGGTGGGAGTCCAGCGATGTAACCATTACACTCTCTGCCAGTTCCTTAATATCAGGATTTCTGGCTTTTTAGGGGGGGAAATATGGCTAACACTGGGGCCCATAATCCTGTATAGCAATAATCAGATGGAGCCTTTAGCTGGACATGTGCCTCGAACTCATCACAGTCCCTACCACTCCCCACTCTCGTCCATGGTCAGACTTGCTTTTACATTCTATTCCCAGCCTGGTCCCTATAAGTCTGAGTTTGCAATTCCTGTACTTTTATCTATTATTTTGCTTCCCACTGATCAGGAAGTTTGGCACACCTAGAAACAGCTTCTTTTTGTTGCTCTGCCCTGTACAGGTCTCTCTGATCACAGAGGTGCGGTTCTGACTTTGTGATTTCAGTACTAAGGAGCCTGCTGGCAAGTCATCAAGGAAACCTGGATCTCTGCTCCCCAAGTTACGCGTTCTGGGCAGTTCCAATGAAGTTCTATATTCAACCTTAAAGATAACCAGGGAAAATGTGGAAAATCTGCTTGCTCCAATTCAATGGTAAGAAAGAAGCCACAGTAAGCAATGCCACCAAGTGGTAGAGAGACTCCATGTGGAATCAACTATGACAGCCAGAAAGGCTGAGAGACTGAGAATTTCTTTCAAGATACAGGGTTATGTGGACTAGAAATAAAATGCCCAGCTCCATAAGCTCCAACTCTGTTTCGTTTGTTTTCTTAAAGAGAGGTTTCTGCTATAGGGCACGTGTGCTCACCAGAGACAGAAAGTGAGAAATCACCCCCAGGGGACGGCCATGCTGCAATTCCTTTTCCATTCTCCTCTTGGGCTCTTTTGGCACATGCCTGGTATGTTTTAAGCTGCCAGGTCTGGGACTTGAACCGTGGTCAACTACATGGGAGTCCAGCAACGTAACCATTATGCCATCTGCTGGCCCCACCAACTCTGCCTTATTAAAAGCTAGGAACACATACTGGCACTTTAGGAGCTGTGCTTGGTTTTCTGACCCATTTTCTGTCTGTCCCTTTTCTTAAACAAGCTGTCACTGTCGCAGATTTAACATTTCATTTTATACATTAAAAAGAAAAAGTTTATTTAATGGGCTAGCCCTGTAGCTCAGTGGTTAAGTTCTGTGCATAGGGAGCTGGATCCCGTGTGGCCAACTATGGTTCAAATCCCTCCTCCCTAGCCCCACCACTGGCGGCTTGAAAAACACACCAATCCTGTCCGCACATTCCCCAAATCCTAAGGGGATGGAGAAATGGAGGAAAAAGGACTGTGGCATGACCACACTCCATTGGGGAGTGCTTTCTCTCCCTCTGGTGAGTGTACATGCTCTCTGACAATTAAAAAAAAAAGTTTTATTTTTCAGAGAGGGAGAACTCCCATCAGAATCTTTTTTTTTTTTTTTTGGAGAGATTTTCACTGTAGGGCGCGTGCGCTCGCCAGACAGACAGAGAGAGACATAGAGACAGAAAGCGAGAAATCACCCCCCAGGGGGGATGGTCACGCCGCAATCCCTTCTCCTCCATTCTCCTCTCGGGATCTTGGGCACGCACGCACACGCGCCCGGCATGAGTTTTAAGCCACCGGGTCCGGGACACGAACCGTGGTCGACTATGTGGGAGTCCAGCGACATAGCCATTACGCTAACTGCTGGTTCCCTCCCAAAAGAATCTTGATGCCATGATCTACCCCTCGCTTCAACAGCTTCGGATCGCGGCCAAGTGCGTACCTAGTATGTTCAAGGAGATTTCCAGACCTGAACCTGGAACTTTCCCATGAGTCAGCCTCGCTGAGCACTATGTTTTACTACTGTGCAATTGCCTAGCCCCTCTTATTTTATACCTTTTTTTGGTTTAGAGGTTTTTGCCTTGGGGTACATGAGTTCTCTGAAGAGAGACAGATAGTGAGAGGGAAAGTGAGAAATCATCCCCGCACACACAGAGGGATGGCCACACTGCAATCCCTTCTCCTGCCTTCTCCTCCTGGGATCTTGGGCACAAATGCACACATGTTGGTGTGTTTCAAGCCACTGGGTCCTGGACTCAAACTGTGGTCAGCCATGTGATAGTCCAGCAACATAACCGCTATGCCATCTGCTGGTCCCCATTTTATACCTTTTTAATGTGTATTTGTTTTTGGAAGTTGTCAGTAAAGCTATTAAATTATTTTCGTGTCAATAGGGAGGCAAAGCATTAATGGGACAAAGAAATGTGGTATCTGTTGAAGATATTTTGTAGTTTTATCAACTGGACTAGGGAGAAATGTTCACCTGTTGAAATATTCATTTCGTAAGCTAAATAATGTGATTGAATGTATAAAAGAAAATGAAATAAAAAACAAAAAAAAAATCTTTTAATGTCAGTATAGCAAGGAGGTTAAACTAACAAACAAAAAAAAAACCTTTTGCAAAAGAGGATTAAGAAGATTAAATGCTACAGAGGTAGGATTCACCGAACACTTACCAAGAAACTGTGCCAGGCATTTATATACTTCATTCATTTCTTATAAGCCTGAGTGTTAGGCACTCATTTTTAGGTAAACAGAGTCTGAGGTAAAGAACTATGACTCCAAACTTTCAGTTTTTCTTAACGTTACCAATTGCCCTCTTGGAGTCCTCCCTCTCCGTGCTCCCTAGAAACCTAGAGTCATTTCGAGGCATTACACAAATGAGAAGTCTCCTCTTCTAAACTGCAGAAATACTACGATAGGACCTCCCCGGCCAATTCCCATTTCCCTGTCCTTGCTCTCCACCCTCTTCTCTCTTCATTCTCCATGCCTTCTGAGTAACCTTCCAAAAGGGATGTGAGTCACATTTAATTCAAATTCACTTGGTCACTGCAGGTATCTTGTTCTATACCCTCAACAGTTTCTCTTCCCTCAGAGTCGGAGTGTCCACTCTGTAAATCAGATAGACGTTATTCAAGGAGTATTAAAGCAGGATCAGTGAAAGAAAGGCTAAACAATTTGACTTTTTGTGTTTCTTGTATGAGGAAAAACAGCAGAGAGTCATCCACAGTATTTAATTTGTTTGGATAATAATTACAGATAAACAGGTACACTCCATATACAATTACCAATACTTTTTATACAGTTTATATTTCAGTACATCAACACTATTTTATTTACACTCTATTTATGTACATTAACATCTTTCTAAAGTCAGTGCATTGTCAACAAGTTTTATACAGTAATTTACAAGGTGAATGTAGTTAATAGTTAATTTAATAAATTTCTGCTAGTTTATGATTAAAAAATTAATTACAACCAATATAACAAACACAGATCAAACAACATTAGATTGTGCTACCTGCTTAAATAAAATGTCTGTAAGGAAATTTATTTTCCACTTTTTCATGGGACTTGTCCAGGTAGAAATGGACAGATTTCAAATTCCAAAAATCTTAAAGTTTTATAAAGTAGGCATTTTGTCTGACTCCATTATATTATACCATTTAGACCACTCCTTCTTATCTGTGATTATATTCTTCTGAAAAAGGTTTCAACTTAGGTAGCCATTTAAGACAACTTTTTCAAATGCTGAGAACTGGATAGTTACTGGCCTCAGATGCCAGAACACGAATGCTTAATTACATTGGTACTTACTACCTATGAGGAAGGAAAGGTAATGGAATCTGACAGTCTGAATAAACTTCTAGGGTCTAAATATGGAGGAAAAAAAAGGAATAAAATATTTCCTTCAATATATATTTAAAAACAACATAGAAAAAAATGCTGCCTGAAATAAATAACATTTATACTTTTGTTCCAGTCATGAATAATCAGAGGAAAAAAATTAAAGCAAAGAAACATAACTTTTGATGACTAACTTAAAATAAAAAAGAACAAATACCAAAAAAAAAAAAAAAGGACATGCACAAAAAGAAAAAGCAAACTAAAGATTACTTCCTAAAACCACCAATTTAATTAAAAATACTTACAAACTATCAATATTTGGGATGTGTTTTATTTTTAAATTTAATATGGTGGGTGAAAATACACCAATCAAGTTAATTTTTAGCCCTTAGAGCCATCTAATATGAACTAGTAAGTTCATTTGCATGTATTCTCTCTTTTTTAAAGTGCACAACAAAGAAACACAGAAAAAAACCCCACTAACGTGAAATACCACCCAGTGTGGATGCTGCTTACCTTCCCAGAAGCTCTTTGCATAACACGTGTATATCAAGGTGGTACAAATATTGGCAACTACCCGGCCACCCTCAGTGGTGGGGGAAGAGGGATACATTTGAGGACACTTGAAGTATCCTAAAAGTGGAATGCCTCTTTTTGGAGGGCTAGATCTCCCAGGATGTTTTTTGATCTCCTGGGTCTCCCGACCAAGGTCCTGGGTAGAAGGCACATAGTTCTTAAGAGCTTCTCCCTTTCAGACTGATCACCATATGCCTCTGCCATCAATGACTGGTTGTACTCAAACCCAAATACAACAAAAACAAAAAACAAGAAAGACAAAGAGTAAGGAATCAGTTGAAAAAAAAAATAAGTTAAAAACTGCATCCATACCCTCAGAATCATTTGCACACTTTCATGATCTTGCTTTTTCCATCACATCAGTATAATGGAATACAACTTCAGGAAGAGGAGGTAGCATATCATGTCGTCCCCAGACAACACTACGATTTTTTTTTGTTTTTGACTTTGACTCCAAGGAAATCGCTAGTACTTTGTTATGATTATTGGTAAACTCTATATTCACTACGTTGTTCATAACTGGACAAGCACAACTTAATTCTTATTTGGTCCCAGGTGGCTGGTGCCAAACCCTTTTGTTTACAGGCTAATGGTGGGATCTGCCTGAAAGTTCTCTATTAGAGAGCTTGTGTGAGACTTCAAAACAAAAGTATTACTACTCTTATAGTTAACTGGCTATTTTAATTAGGATTTTTATTTTGTGCTTCAGGGTCACAGGATAAAATAACTACATTTAGCTTGCTTTTCAGCACGCTTTTGCCAAATGTCAGCTACAAGGAGTCATCTCCCTTACCACCAGCCTGTCTAGCAGCCAGAGTGGTAGCTTTACTGCAGCACACAGTACTTTTTGTAATCGGACTCAAAGTCTTCATCCATGCTGCTTGTGTCTGCCATCTTTTTGCCATCAATCTTTGGCAGAAATTGTGCATAGTCTATCCCCTGCTGCTCATAGAAAAGGATATAGGCAGAGTCGGTATCAATTTCATCAGGGTGAAGTTCCTGAAGGGACAAGAAAAATCTTTAATAAAAAGCCATTCCTATGCTGGCTCTTATCAGGAAAGGGAAGACCAACTTTTTTTTTTTTTTTTTTTTAAAGAGGTTTTTGCCTTAAGGCATGTGCACTTGTTGCAGGGAGCGGCAGAGACAGTGGGAGGGAAAGTGAGGAATCACCCCCTGGGAGGGTGGCCACCCCCAAACTCTTCTCCTCCATTCTCCTCCCAGGATCTGGGGCAGGTCTGCACACACGCCTGGTGTGATTTTTAAGCCACTGGGTCGGGAGTCAAACTGCAATCAGCCATGTGGGAGTCCAGCAACGTTAACTGCTATGCCACCTGCTGGCCCTGAGAAATTTTTGCTATAGGGTGCAGTATTTGCCAAAGAGACAGAAAACGAGAAGTTACCCCCTAAGAGAATGGAGATGCTGTGATCCCTTCTCTTCTATTTCCCTCTCAGGATTTTGGATATGCATGCACGTGCACCAGGCTTGAGTTTCAAGCCTCAGGGTCTGAAATTTGAACTGCAGTTGACCATGTGGGAGACAGCAAGTGGAGTAGTAGTTGAAGTGCTGGACAAACTCTTTAATTAGTAAACCTGACAGCTTCCAATCAGTTTAATATTTCAGCTATCTCATGTCTACCCCTAAAATAAATTCTATTAATTAAATTTTTAAAAAAGAATTACTTTATTTATTTATTTTAAATTTGAGCAGAGAAAGACAGAGTGAGAGAAAGATAGAGGGAAAGGATCATGGTCGGCCATGTGGCAGTCCAGCGTCCTCCACCACATCACCTGTTGGTCCCCAGTTATTTCTTAAAAGAGGCAAAAAGTAAGTATAGTGTTAGTAGCTGTCATTTTTTTCTCTTTATTAGAGAAATTTTTGCTATAGGGCATGTGTTCACTGGAGACAGAAACAGAGAATAAAAGAGGGAAATCTCCAGGAAGATGCACAAAGAGAAGGAAAGTGAGAAATCACCCCCACCCCCACCCCCCAGCAGGATGGCCATGATACAATCCCATCTAATCTTGGGATTTGGGGCATGCGTGCACATGTGCCTGGCATGATTTTCTAGCCGCTGGGTGTGGGACTCAAACCACGCAGCTGGTCATGTGGGATCCAGCTGCCTTAACCTTTATGCTACCTGTTCGACCATAATCTTTTCTTCTTAACTGCTAGATGGTGTGTTTGCCAGAGAAAGACAGAGACAAAGAGAGAGGGAGCAAGCATGGCCTCATCTAAGTGGGGCATGATAATGCAGCAATCCTATCTCTTACATCCTTCCATCCCCTCAGGATTTGTAAGAATATATGTACACACAAAGTATATTTTTCAAGCTGCTAGGGCCAGGATTTGAACAGTGGATGGCCATGTGGAATCGTACCCTTAACCACTAGAGTACACGGCTGGCTCTATTCATGTTTTCACCCTCCACTTTGATATCACTTTTGTTTCTTTTATAGTGACAGCACTTACATACTGATCCTAACAGAAATACCTACGGATGCTCCTTGATGTACGAAAGGGTCACATCCTAATAAACCCATTGTAAGTTGAAAATATTTAAAGTAAAAAATGCAGTTAGTACATCTAACCTACTGAACATCATAGCTTAGCCTAGCCTACTGTAAATGTCCTCAAAACATTTACATTAGGTTATAGTTAAGCAAAATCACCAAAGCCTATTTTATAATATAAAGTACTATCTCATGTAATGTACTGACTATACTGAAAGTGAAAAACTCATACTGTATGGGTATACTCAAGGTATGGTTTCTACTGAATGCAAAAACTGCTTTTGCACCATCAACTTACTAATATTGTAAGTTCAACGATCATAAGTTAGTGACCATCTGTATTTTCTATTCAGGAGAAAATCCATTACTTCAACAAATGTTCCCCAGCTCTGTTGACATTTGCTTCTAATTATCTTTTTTTCTTTTTAAAAGAATTATTATTTAATTCTAGTTGTTGGTTTTTTTTTTTTTTTTTTTTTTTTTTAATCTGACCAGCAAGAAACAGAGAGAGAGAGAGAAAGGGAAAGTGAGAAAGCAAGCCGCCAGGTCCAGGACTCACTGCAGTAGGCCATGAGGGAATCACCCTTAAACACCATGCCACCAGCTGACCCCTTGTTTCTAATTTTCATTCAAAGATTGAATAATTACCTTACAGCTGCTGTCGTTGTAACAGTACCACTTGCAGTTTGGGTTTTTGGCATAAGTGACGTAATGGCCCCCACCCAGAATTCCTGAATGGCACTGGAAGACAGAAGCGAGTAGAGGCATGTCAGTAGGTAACAGTCCCGCAGCAAGGGTGCAGTACTGGGATCTGAACAGAAAAACATTGACCACTTAGGTGATTAAGAAAAACATGTTTTAGAACCATCTCATTTTTTTTCTATAAACAAAAAGCAAAATTAAAAAGTCATGGACTATAAATCTTATGTGCATAAACAACCATTTTATTGTTGTAATTATTTTTTAGGGAGTAAAAATTCCTTAGAAACACACACTTATGAATGACTTGAAGCTATGACTCCATTTATTACATGATTATCTTCCCCACGGCATACTGTGAGCTCCTTGGATTCTACTCAGAAGGCTATCACCAAGCTCAAGGCCTAGCAAATGAGCAAGCCCTGAAACAAATGCTTACTGATGAACCAAGAAAAGTGAGCAAATCACAGAAAAGTGCAGACCTCTCTTTAAAACTCATTCAGCAAACCACTTACCGAAATTGCATACAGATTATAAATAGGCTTAATACGAGTGTCTTCTCTTTGGTCATCAGTGCTGTCTTCTTCACTGTGATTTCCAAGGTGGCCATTGCTGTAGCCATTGCCACATGCCTCATACTCATAAAGGAATCCATTGGCCAAAGCTACCTCGTGGTCCTGAGGAGTGACCAGTTCAGGCTGGCTGCCCCCTAGCATACGCCCTCGGCTCAAGGCATCAGCCAGCTCACAGATCTGCCCAACCCCATTCTCCTTGCTGGCATCCAAGTTCTCCTTACTACTAGACAGTTTGTTTTTGCTGCCAATCTGGGGGAGCCTGAGCCTTCCTTTACTTCTCCCCAAAGTCCGAGGGCTGCTGTTGGGGCTGCTGTTTTTGCTGGAAGGACAACTAGTTCCACTTTTCCTTGATGAAGAAGGTGAACCTGTGAACAAGAGAGATAGATTCATAAAGCCAAATGTCCCAAGTTATACTACTCATCAAATGCTAACTTTGAAGACAGCTTCACAAAAGCATGTATAAAGATGGGAGTCCTGACTACCTACGCTATAGTTTCTATTACATTCTTGTCTTTCTCAGTGCCAAGTCTCTAGGCAGAAATGTCCTGAAATATAAAATTCATTGTAGGGACTTAGAAAATGGCAAAAAGGTGACTTATGTCAAGCTTTAGTTCAAAACAGTGTAACTATTGAACTAAAGAGTTTTGCAAATACATATTCCTCTCCTTTGTAAAATTAGAAAAAAAAAATGACCACCTCTCACAGAAGTCCTGCAAGGCAGTGGATCTTGTGTTTTTTTTTTTTTTTATTTTTTTTTAAGGTTTTTGTCATAAGGTACATGCGTTCACTGGAGAGAGACAGAGAGGGAAAGTGAAAAATCATCCCCCAGGGAGGATGGCCACAGTGCAATCCCTTCTTCTCCTTTCTCCTATCAGGATTTTGAGCACATGCGCACATGAACCCAGTGTGAATTTTTTTTTCCCCCAAAGAGATTTTTGCTATAGGGTGTGTGTGTTTGCTGGAAAGATAGAGACAGAAAGTGAGAGATCCCCGCCCGCCCCAGGGGGGATGGCCATGCCACAATCTCTTCTCCTCCATTCTCCTCTCGAGATCTTGGGCATGCATGCACATGTGCCTGGCATGAGTTTAAGCCTCTGGGTCTGCAATTCAAACCTCAGTGCACCACACGATAGTCCACTGACGTAACCATTATGCCATCTGCTGGTCCCCCAGTGTCGATTTCAAGCCACTCTCTCTGACACTCGAACCACAGTTAGCCATGTGCGAGTCCAGTAGTTTAACTACCATGTCACTGGCAGGCAGTGGATCTTGAACTTTTTGGTTACAACTCCCTCTCCACTTTTAAACTTTATTTATATGTTTCTCCCATAAGCACGAGACAGAGAGAGAGTGAATGAGCACACTCCTGACAGGGTCTTGATGCTACAATCTACCCCAGCCTCAGCCGGTCCTAGATTATAGGCATGCTCATGCCAAGCATAATCAGGCAGGTCTCTGGACACAAACTCAGAACCTTTCCATATGGGTCAGCTTTATAAAGTGCTGTGTTTTACCACTGTACCACCACCTGGCCCCCCAACCCATTTCATAGCCTCGAAACTTTGAAGACACCTGGAAATTCTGTTTAGTGGGTTTTATCTACCAACATTTCTGATGTTAAAAATTAAAACTGAGGAACTTAAAATTCAATTCACAAGTATGCATTTCACTGTCAAGGCAATGATAGAATCACATCATGTTGTCTGACTCCACTGTACACCTGTGAGAGAATGAAAGTGAAAAGGCATATATTATCTTAGTATTTTCATGAAAATAGTTTTGATCCTCTAGAAGCTCTGAAAGGGCCACAGTTGACCTCTTGAAGTCCTCAGACTACTCTTTTGAGAACTGCTACTGTAAATGAACAAGGATGACAACTACTATTTGTGTTTACCACACATCGGGCATTATGTTAAATGCTTCATTCTTTCATTTTTGTTTTGTTTTTAGTTTGCTATAAGGAGTGTACACTCACTGGAGGGGGGGAGGAAGGAGGGAAGAAAGAAGGGAGGGAGGGAGGGGGGGAGAGAGAGAGGGAGAGAGCGCGCGCACACGTACGTGAGCGAGCATCCTTTAAGGAGCAAGACCATGTCACAATCCCTTCTACTCCTCCATTTTCTCCTCAGGATTTTGGGTATGTGTGCACACACACCTGGTGTGTTTTTCAAGCAGCTGGGCCTGGGGCAACTGCAGTTAGTCATGTGGGATCCAGCTACCTTAACTACCACACCACTGTCTGGTCTCAATTCTTCATTAATTAATTTTTTAATTGCCAGAGGGCATGTGTGCTGGCCAGAGAGAAAAGGAGAAAGCATCCTCCAATGGGACACGGTCATATTCCAATTCCTTCTCCATTCTCTTGGGATATGGGGCATATGCACACTCCTGGTGTGTTTTTCAAGCTGCTGGAGCCAGGATTCTGGCTGAGGGCAGCCAGCCATGCAGGATTCTGTTCCCTTAACCAGTAGGTTATAGGCTATGAGTCTGGCCCAAACTGCTTCACTCTTTTGTTTTTTAAATAGACCACAGATTAGTTTATTTTTAACACCCATCATGCCATGAATTCATAGGGAATAGGTTCTGGTAGCTCAGGCTCCTTTCCATTGGTTCTCATAAGTTGTGCTTCTCTGGGTGGAGTAGGCTGGCACTTTAGTTGAACCCAGATACCTTTCTCTTTGGCTTCTTTCTTTTTCTGGTCATTTTCCTTCACACATTTTAGGAAGCTATCTCTGCTCTTAGAATGTTTAATATGCTCAATACGCACATTAATTCTCTTGCCAAGAATCTTGCCCTTAACTTGTTTGTTCACAACACCAAGAGCATGCTGGGTAACACTGTAGA
The DNA here is from genome assembly GCF_000334495.1 of Tupaia belangeri chinensis. Classification (NCBI taxonomy): domain Eukaryota; kingdom Metazoa; phylum Chordata; class Mammalia; order Scandentia; family Tupaiidae; genus Tupaia; species Tupaia belangeri. The sequence continues at coordinate 4,538,235 of NW_006159912.1, forward strand.
CTCTTACAGTTTTGTCATGGTAACATTTGTGGGGCATTCCTTTTTGAACAGTACCCATTCCCTTAATGTCTACAATACCACCTTTCTTGTAGATTCGCATATGTGTTGCCAAAGGAACCACTCCAAGTTTTATAAAAGGCCTAGAGAACATATATTGGGTGCCTCTCCTCTTTCCTTTTGTGTTCGTCATTTTGGTTAATTACTGGAAGATGACAGTTCTGGCCAAAAGACCTTCACTCTTGATATATCAAACACTCTTATTCTGAACTTGGTAGCATTTCCATTTTATAAGTGGAATATAGATTGATCTGACTCCATATAGGTTCCTCCCATCCCACCAGAGAAGAAGACAGAGGGAAATAGCAGCAGTCTACAGGGGCCCCCAGAAATCCCCTCCTCCATCAGGCCCCTAGGCCTCCTCACCTTTGGGACTACTGATGATGTTTGCACTGAGTGAGGATGGGCTCTTGCTCAGGAGCATATCCTCTTCCCCAGCTGAGCCCTGGGCATCCGCTTTCTTTACCTCTCCTGCCAGACCCCTTGGCTCAGTCAGGTCATCCCCCTGGGGTGTGAGTGGTTTATGCTGGCAGAGAGCCGGGTCTCTTGGTACCAAAAAAGCACTTGGGTCAAAACTTTCACGAGGAAATTTAACTATTTTCTGTGATTTTATCCATCGGCCATTTACAAATTGAAAACGTTTAAGGTGAATAATCTGGAGAAGAAATTGTAGAAAACAATTAGTGGATTCTAAAGATATAAAATTTACATAAAAAAGTAGGCCTAATATGTATGAATGTTCAGGAATATATAATATTTACTCTGCATTATTCTTTAAACACCTCAAAAATAGTTTTTATAAATGCCTTTACTCCATAATATGCTTTATATAATGGTTATATGTGTATGCAATTGTCAAAATTCATCAAACCAAACATTTAAAATCTATGCACTTAATCGTACATTAATGTACTTAAGTTTAAAAAAATCCTTGCCCTCACCCACCTATCTTGTCCCCTTACCTGCCCCTGCCTTCAACTTTTCCTCCCCTAGTTCCCAATCCTAGAGCTGTTTAATTAATGTTATTAATTTATGTGCATCCCTGGGAAGCTGCTCTGATCTCAGAAAAGAAAAATCTACATTCTGTTTCACAGAGCAGTAGAATGAAAACATGAATAAGAAAATACATACAGTATCTGGTTAACATATACTAGTAACTTATAGTTACATTTGCTGGTACTTCCACACTTAAGAAAGTTTTCTTAAATGAGTAGGAAGATTTGTCACTTCAAACTCTCCTGACAAGCATCAGGGAGAAGAGAGAAGCAAACCCAATCTAAAAGAACAAGCTCCAATGCACTGGACTGCTTAAGCACACACCCCTAACTCATCAGTGTGCACTGGGAATTCCTAGCTCAGTTGCTCTTGGATAGTCTACAGAGGGTTATCTTGAAGGTTCCTCTCTCCAAAGAGCCAGAAGTACTTTCACCCTCACTGGGCTGTAACACTTGTGACACTTCTCACATTGCGTTTAATTGTAGTTACTGGTCTGTATGACCAGGAGTAGAAACTAACCAAATACTTGGAGAACAGTTCATCTGTTTTATGCTCGGCATAAAAACCTTGTATAGAAAAAGTGCTTTAAATATGGCTGTAGAAGGACCTTATTCTACAAATAACAAAAACCTCTGTTTGTTCATGGCTTCTTTCCTTTATGCAGTATTCCTGCTCCCTAAGAGGCCGAGATGTAACATACCAGGATGGGGGGAAGCCTCCAGAGATCTAGTTTCTTGGTTGCCAGGCAGTGGGTCTTACACTTGGAGCAGTAGTACATCTCATTTTCCCCTAGCTCCTCCTCATTGGTGAAAGCACGGAGACAGCTATCCAGGTTGATAGGCTCTGCCTGAGCTCGTCGACTCTGCTCCACACTCTCATGCTCGTCTACAACCTGCACATAGGAAGAGGAAGTGGGGGTTGTGGACAGGGCATTTAAAATGGTCACTTGGTTGTGCATTATCCTCTTGTCACTCACCCTTACTCTAGTCTACATGAGGAGAAGAAAATATAACCCAGGGGCCAGCAGGTGGCATGGTGGTTAAAGGCGCTGGACTCCCACATGGCTGACCATGGTTTGAGTCCTGGATCTAGTGGCTTGCTTTCTCACTTTCCATCACTCTCTTTCTCTCTCTCTCTCTCTTTCTCTTGCTCTCTCTCTCTCTCTCGCACTCTGCCCGTCTCTGGTCAAATTAAAATAAATAAATTAAATAAACAAAATAAATAAAGTTAAATAAAATGATTCTTAAAAAAAAAAAGACATATAACCTAAAGTAGAGTCTGAGCAAATATGAAACACCCTAGATAAAATTTTTTATTCATATAATCATAAGTTTTCTTGAAAAATTTCTAAATGCTTTAAAATGACATAAACATACACAAATAAGGAACTATTTCATTATTTCAGAATTGTGGAATCCTAAAAAGGTTTACATATGAGCTGTCCTTTACATCGGGGGGATTAGAGTAAGCCATTTATTTATTTAAATTTCTGCCATAGGGCATATATGCTCACAGAAGAAAGTAAGAAATCCCCCCCCCCCCAGGGGAATAGCCCCCCTGCCATCCCTTTCTCTTTCCCCAGGGGAATAGCCACACTGCCATCCCTTCCTCTTCATTATCCTCTTGGGATTTGGGGCATGCATGCACATGTGCCTCGTGTGAATTTCAAGCCTTTGGGTCCAGAACTCGAACCATGGTGGGCCATGTGGGAGTCTAGCACTGTAACCACGACGCCATCTGCTGGCTTCTCTGGTTAGTTTTTAACTAGAAAGCATCATTAGTATGCTGCAGGCTTTACAGAGGCTAGAAGAAATACCACTGTTAAAACACAGATGCCAGATCTGGATAAAATAAGAAATGGGACAGAAAATCTCACTATGAAAAGAAAACACATCAAAACATTAAATCTGGTACCAGCAGTTAGCGTAATGGCTATGTCGCTGAACTCCCATGTCGTCGACCGTGGTTCGCGTCCTGGCCCCGGTGGCTTAAACTCATGCTGGGTGTGTGTGCGTGCGTGCCCAAGATCCCAAGAGGAGAACGGAGGAGAAGGGATTGTGGCGTGGCCATCCCCCCTGGAGGGGGTGTTCTCGCTTTGTATCAAGAAGAAGGTAAGAAATGAGAGTGCAAAAGGGAATAGGTGTGTAAAGGGATGTGTTGGAGTCCAGGTCCAGGACTCAGACCACATGATCTGCCATGCAGAAGTCCAGTGCCCTAACCACTATGCAACCTGCTGGCCCTGAGTTTGCTTTTCTTTTTGTTGCCATCTCAGATAGAAAGGCCCCGTGAAGCATGAGACTTCATGATAATTATATGGTATTCTGATACTTCTTTATTGCTGTCAGCATGCAAATAGTGTGAGACAGAAAGGAGGAAGAAAAGGAAGCTGACCTAGGATACAACAGAAAAGAAAGAATTTTGCCCTCTGTCATTCCTGGCTGTCACCTGATAAGCAATCAAGAACCATGGGACTGGGACCAGCAGTTAGCATAATGGCTATGTCACTGGACTCCCACGTAGTTGACCGCGGTTCGGTTCTGGACCCAGTGGCTTAAACACGCGCCAGGCGCGTGTGTGTGGATGCCCAAGATCCCAAGAGGAGAAAGGGAGAAGGGATTGCTGTGTGGCCATCTCCCCTGAGAGGTGATTTCTCACTTTCTGTCTCTGTCTTCCTGGTGAGTGCACGCGCCCTATAGCAAAAACCTCTCCAAAAAAAAAAAAAAAAAAAAAGGAACCATGGGACCTGGACCCTTCTGTTTGTCTCTATTATGTATGAGAAGGTGGGTGAGGCACACGGCACCAGGACTATGAACGTTATGAGACTTCACAAAGGGAGAGCTTTGTCCTAAAGAAGAGCCTGTACTATAAGTCCAACAGTGACTCTTCTCTTCTTGGCAAAAGTCACACATATTTTATATAACCCCAGTTAGTGCTCCTCCCTTTCAGAGGTGAATTGGTTCTCTTTGCCTGAGGCAATTTCTTCCATGTTTCCCTTCCTGAAATTTATGATGGAAATATTGGATCACATATTGGCAAAGCTCAGGACATTCAGTTTAGAATAGGTTGCTTGGTGAGACTTTTTCCCCTTCAGAGAGAATGGCTGAGTCACAGAGCTGTCAAATGCCTCTATAAACTACCAAGGTTGGGGATGATCTTGCAATTACGGTTTAGCAGTGCATCACCATCTGGTCTAAAGAACTCATTTAAAAAGAGGAACTTAAATGAAAATTATACACAAACTCAAACACATACACACACATAAATGCACACACACTTTAAATTCCCACGGTGCACATGTGAACACTGGAAGGGGAGAGGAGAGAAAAGCTGCAATCCCTTCTCTTTGACCTCTCCAGTTTGACAGGATTTGGGGCACTCACACCTGCCCAATGTATTTTTTAAGCCACTGTGGCTTAAAACTGTGGTTGGCTATATGGGTTCTGATTCCTCCAACCACTAGACTATGAAGCTAGCTTGGAAAGTTAGTTTTTAGGGAAAAACAACAACAACAACAAACACCTGGCTTGATCTTGGGTACCCAACTTATTTTCTGAACATAAATTCTATGATAACAAGATATTTTAATCATCTTTTGCACTAGTCACTCCAGGGAAAAACTAGCACGCCTCAAAAGGAAACATGTTGTATTATGGTTGTTGGAATGAGTAGAAAAAGAGGTGTATCAAATATAGTGTCTTTTTCTCAGAGGCTGTTAAATATTATCTCTACTATCTTTGCCAGAGATGCTTTATGGTCAACCACAAATTAAACAGGTGAAGAAATGTTGATTTTTATTGACTATATTTTCTGTGGGACAAAGGCTATAGAGCTACAGGGAAACAGGGAGGAGGAAAAGCTGATAGAAAACCATACTGGTGGGGCCAACTGGTGACATGGTGGTTGGGGTGGCTGACCAATTCAAGTCCCAAACATGGCAGTTTAAAAAACATCCAGGGTGGGGCCACCAGGTGGCATAGTGGTTAAGGCACTGGACTCGCACATGGCTGACTGCAGTTTGAGTCCTGAACCTAGCGGCTTGCTTTCTAATTTTCCCTCTCTCTGGTGAGTGCATGTGCCCTATTGCAAATTTTAAAAAATTAATAATAATAAAATTAAATAAATAATTCTTAAAAAAACAAAGCAAGATAAAGCACGTAGGGTGTGCTTGTGTGCATGCCCAAAACCCTGACCGGAGGGACAAACAGAAAGGACTGTGGCATGGCTATGCCCCATGAGGGCTGATTTCTTGCTTTCCCTCTCTCTGTCTCTCTTTGGTGAATGTATATGTCTTGTGGCAAAATTAAACCAAAAAACCCCATACACGTAAGGCCCAGCTTCACTGTGCTCCACAGGCTGGGACCATGGTATGGGTTTAATCCCCAGTCCAACTTAAAGCCAAACATGGTGGCATGAACTGGTAATCCCTTTTCTTCCATTCTTCTCCCTAGGATCGTGGGCACACATGCACTTGTGCCTAGCTTGAGTTTCAAGCCACTGGGTATGGGACTTGAACTGTGGTTGGCCACATGGGAGTCCATTGAAGCAATCGCTATGCCATCTGCTGGTTCCTAAACAACCAATTCTTTTGTTGTTGTTTTGTTTAAGAATTATTTTATTTAACTTTATTTATTTATTTATTTAAATTTGAACAAAGAGGGACAGAGTGAGAAACAGGGAGAGAGGGAAAGTGAGAAAGCAAGCCACCAGGTCTGGGACTCGAACCGTGGTTGGCCATGTGGGAGTCCAGTACCCTTAACCACCACACCACCTGCCAGCCCTCTAAATAAACAATTATTAAAAAAAAAAAATGCTGGAATGGCCCTGTGGCCTGGTGGCTAAGGAACTGGATCCCATATGACCAACCATGCAGTTTGAATCCCAGATCCAGCAGTTTGAAAAACATGATGGGCACAAATGTGTATATGCCCTAAACCTGATAGCCTGGAGAAAGGGAAAAGGAGGCTGTAGCATGATCCTGTCCCACTGGTGAGTGTATCCTCTTTCTCCTTCCCTTTTCTGTTTCTTTCTCTTTCTCTGGCAATACATAAGTCCTTTGGTAATAAAACAAACAAAAAGACCCACAAAAAACAATAAACTATGGTGAACATGTGTATGCAACTGACAGAGAGATTACAGAGGATCCCATTTCCCTGGGATAAATTCCTAGAAGGGAAATCACTGGCATAAAAAAATATAAAGTGCAGAGCAATTTTGAATCAAGGTATCTCTTTTGTCTATGTGACTCTAAGCACATGCAGAATCTACATTTCGAAAGAGCCCAGATTAGTCAAGTGGCCCTACTACCTAGCAAGGCAGGATATCTCAACAGTTTCTGTTTCCATGGTATCCTACGTGCATCACTGAAAGTGGAAATAGTGAGATTTAACAGGTCACGTAGTCCTTTCTTCCTGTAAGTAGGAGGAAGTCCTCAGAGCTTTTCAGATTGTATACTGGGTTTGTTAAAAAGGGGAAGAGATTTACAGAACCAAACAATTATGCATCTTTAATAGGAGTGTTTTGTCAGAATGACGTTTCACCAGATTTTGTGCTGACGAAGATTTAGGACCCTATCAATTGCTAAAATTTTCCCTCTTCAAAGGAAGCATGGATGAGGTTACTGAACAATCTTCCTACAGTGAACATGCTCTACAACACCAATATCTCTTTAGGGTCCTTTGGCTTTAGTCAGTGAAATTTCATTTGGCAAGTATCCATAAATTATACTCATCATTGGTTAGAAAGAGTTCAGGAGCTCCAGGCTGGGGGGCATACTGAAGGCTCCAAATAGGGAACTAGTCTAGAACTGATAGCTTCCCTACTCTTCAGCAGATAAAAAGACAGAGAAATGGGAACCAGCAGTTAGCATAATGGCTATGTTGCTGAACTTCTATGTAGTCGACCACGGGTCAAGTCCCGGACCTGGTGGCTTCAACTCCCGCCAGGTGCGTGTGCGTGTGTGCCCAAGATCCCAAGAGCAGAATGGAGGAGAAGGGATTGCGGCGTGACCATCCCCTCTGGGGGGGGATTTCTCACTTTCTGTCTGGCGAGCGCACGCGCCCTATAGCAAAAAAAAAAACCTCTCAAAAAAAAAAAAAAAGAAAGACAGAGAAATACATTGCCTTTATAAGTTATTGAAAGGAAAGGTTTTAAAAATTAGTGAAGGAGGGACCAGCGGTTAGCATAATGGCTAAGTTGCTGAACTTCTATGTAGTCGACCACGGTTCAAGTCCCGGACCTGGTGGCTTAAACTCACGCCAGGTGCGTGTGCGTGTGTGCCCAAGATCCTGAGAGGAGGGACCAGCAGTTAGCGTAATGGCTATGTCGCAGGATTCCCACGTAGTCGACCGTGGTTTGAGTCCCAGACCCAGTGGCTTAAACTCATGCCAGGCACATGTGCATGCGTGCTCAAGATCCCGAGAGAAGAATGGAGGAGAAGGGACTGTGGCGT
>NW_006159912.1:4545811-4551656 GCF_000334495.1 Tupaia belangeri chinensis
TGTCTTTCTGGAGAGTGCACGCACCCTATAGCAAAAACCTCTCCAAAAAAAAAAAAAAAATAGTGAAAGAAAAAAATAGTTATCAAGAGTCATATAAATGCAAAAACTACAATTCCTCATGTGACTTTTTAAAAAAAGATTTATTTATTTATCTAATTCCATTTGTTATTATTATTATTTTTTTTGATCTTATCAGACAGAGACAGAGAGAGGGAGAAAGGTAAAGAGAGAAAGCAAGCTGCCAGGTTCGGGATTTGAACTGTGGTCAGCCATGTGGGAATCTAGTGCCTTTAACCAGCACGCCACCTGCCGGCCCCCCATGTGACTTTAGCTCATTTGATTCTGTTGCATTTACTTCTTCAAGTTATTTTTAAAAATATTATTTATTTTATTTAATATTATTTTTTAATTCTACCAGAGAGAGACAGAAAAAGAGAGAAAGGAAAAGTGAGAAGCAAACCTCCATCTCCAGGACTCAAACCGTGGTCAGCTATGTGGGAGCCCAGTGCCTTAACCACAATGCCACCTGCTGGCCCTCTGCTTCAGATTCTTAGTATCTCTACTCTTCAAATACTTAGTTGATTAAAAATTGCCTGAGGCAAATATTTTAAGGTATAGAGTTAGTATTCTTTCTGAAGTAACATTTTCAAAACTTAAAAAGTAGTACTAGAGGAATGTGAAGTGTTAAGAACAGTCACTGAGATGGACTCTTAGGTGTCCAGTCTTGAAACATTTCCAATTTTTGTCTAATTTTTCTGATTATTTTTCCCATTAAAGATAGCATTTATAACTCTGGGATGCATATGAGCTAAGTAACTGTGGCTATCAAATGCTGCAGCATTAGTAATATTCAGCAAATGAGCAGGGATGTTTATTGGTATGTCATGGGCAGAGAAAATAACTCCTCCTTTTCCTTCTGTTTTTTTTTTTTTTTAAAGATTGTTTTACCACAGAATATGTGTGCTTGCTGGAGAGACAAAGAGAAAGCCAGAGACAGGAAAACTGAGAAATCGCCCCTCAGCAGGATGGCACTCCAGCAATCACTCCTCTTCCACTCTTCTCAGGATTTGGGGTACACATGCACATGAGCCCAGTGTGTTTTTCAGGCTGCTGGGTCCCAGACTCAAACCACGGAGTTGGCCATATGAGATCCAGTGCCTTGACCACTCCCCTACCTGCTGGCCTGAGAAAATAATTTCTTTTATTTTTTATTTTTAGGGACCAGCAGAAGATGTAATGGTTATATCGCTGGACTCCCATGTAGTCAACTACAGTTCAAATCCCAGACTCAGGGGCTTCAAACTCACACCAGGCATGTATACGTGTGTGCCCAAGATCTTGAGTGCAGAATGGAGAAGAAGGGATTGCAGTGCGGCCAGCCCCACTGGGCAGGTGATTTCTCACTTTCTGCCTCTGTCTCCCAGTGAGTGCACGTGCCCTATAGCAAAAATCTCTCTTAAAAAAAAAACAAAAAGAATTATTTTAAATTTTATTTATAATTATTATTATTTTAAAATAATTACTTTATTTAACTTTATTTATTATTACTATTATTCTCCACTTTGATCAACAGAAAGGTAAAGTGAGAAAGCAAACTACCAGGTCCAGGACTTGAACCACAGTTAGTCATGTGGGAGTCTAGCGCCTTTAACCACCACACTACCTCCCTCATTATTTTTTTATTTGTTACAGGTCATATGCACTCACCAGAGAGAGAGAGACAGAAAGTGACAAAGCAAGCCACCAGGTCTAGAACTCAAATTGTAGCTGGTCGTGGAGGTGTTCAGCACCTTACCTATCATGCTTGCTACCTGCTGGCCTGAAAACAACTTATTTAAACCCAGTTTTGGGGCCAGCAGACAGTGTAGCAGTTACGTCACTGGACTCGCATGTGGTTGACCACAGTTTGAGTCCTGGACCCAGTAGCTTGAAATTCATATGCTGGCACATGTGTGTGCATGCTCAGGATCCTGGGAGGAGAATGGAGAACAGAACGTAGCGTGGCCATCCTTCTTGGGGTGTAATTTCTCACTTTCTCTCCAACTGTCTCTGTCTCTCTCTCTCTGGCAAGTGCATGTGCCCTAAAGCAAAAACTTCTCAAAAAAATCCCCCCAAATCAAATCTTATTTCAAGATTTATGTATTACTAGTATTATGAAATCTAATGCCTCAGGTGCAACTAACTCTAGATGTTGAAAAAATGGAAACTCAAGCAATCACATTAATATATTAGGTGCTTCAGAGAATAATGATGAGTGTTTTTCTGTTTATATTTAAGTTATCTAAAAGAGAAATGATACAGCTCAACTGGGAAAAGTTTTCCATATAAAATCACCAGCCTAAAGTGGCTGCAAGTACTTACCCTTTCCTGTGACGTTTGGTAGCGGAGGTGAAGGGCTGTGGGGTCCCAATCCACAGCGACATATGCATTTCCAATGAAAGCTCTGTCTTCTCCACAATCAATTTTACAACCTCTGCAAAACCTAAAGGGGGGGGGGAGGATATTCATTGAAAAAGAAATAATTACAAAGGAATCTAAATTTTCCTAATCAGAAGCAATCTCCTTTACTATTTCTCTACTTTCTTCTTGGTTTTCATGACTTGTCATGGGTTTCTAACTTTAGACTCTGATAATTGCAGGAATATTTATTTATTTATTTTTGAGAGTTTTTGGCTATAGGGTGCATGCACTCGCCGGAGAGACAGAGAAAGAAAGAGAAACAGGAAGTGAGAAATCACTCCCAAGGGAGGATGGTCAAGTCACAATCCTTTCTGCTCTGTTCTCTCGGGATTTGGGGCACACATGCACAAATGCCCAGCATGAGTTTTAAGCTACAGGGTCTGGGATTCAAACTGTGGTTGACTATGAGGAAATCCAGCAATGTTAACCATTACACCATTTGCTGGTCTGAGGAATATTTATTAATAATTACTATTTCAGGGAATCATGTCTGTCACTTCTTAAGTCTTTAGTTTTAGAAAGTGTTTGATAACCATTTGTTAATAAACAAGATGTGAACTTTATGACAAATTAATATGGGAAATGACTACCTGAGATAATAACAGCTCTAAAGAAATTCTAAATTCAGTCATTTAATGCTCTAAGGTAGGACGATTGCCTATCTCCTTGTTTGTAAACTGTCATGTTAAGTAAACATATACAAAAATTCATAGAATTGCTGGAGAAGGAGGGTGAAGGGGAAGACATGATAAAGCCAAGCTTCCAATGCCTACTTTAGACTCAGTTTGCTAAGTTTCTTACACTTCTCTAAAGGCAGACTTTAGTAATATAAGGTCCTTTCCCTGCTGTAACAGCAACAACCAATCTCCATAACTTTTCTAAAAACCCAAACCAGACTTCCAGCAAGGTCTAGTAAGTAGACTATGTTCTCCTACTGGATTCAGAATTGTCAAACTGATTTATATTTGCAGAGCAGATGGTATGGAAATTATTGACTATATTTTTTTTTATCATAAGTTATGAATCTGTTAAGGACTGTAGTTTATAAAACCAGCTGTCTCAAAAGCAAAACAAGCTACTGACCTCACAAGGAAGAGGATGAATGAACAATTACTAAGTTTATTTCAAGCTTCTCATTACTTGCTGTTACTTCTCAAAACTGGAAATCTTATGACAAAGGAATAATATTTGAAGCAAAGGAATAATATTTAGCAATTCTGCTAAAATTTTTCTCTTTTGCTGAAGGTCACTTTACCTATACCATGGACACCAAGCGCAGGAGTTCCCATCTTTCTGTACAACTCGTAGAGTGAACGGATATTGATAGCCCATACTGTCATCACTGAAAACAGAAGAGAATATAAACCAAAAAGTGTAAGAAGCACTTCTGATTTGAGGTCCAACTCCTTTTCATAGTCCCTTGAAGTACTTGTAGAAAGGGTCATTTGTTGTAGCAGCATGCTTGTGCTGGCAGTTCGATGCTGCTTATCCTAATCCGTTAGCTACGGCCCTGTACCAACCACATTTTGGACTTTATGCTGTATCCCTGCTTACAGAGCTAGACACCCTAGATTGCCAGATGTCTCGAAGAGAGTACATGTGGTACATGATAATCTTACAATATAAGCCAATTATGAAATCGAGCACCAATTATCCTTCAGCTCTAATTCTATCAGAGGATTTAATTCACACTAAAGTAATTAGACCTTTCATGATGTGGTACATGTTAGGTATACCTTTTCCCTTCATATCTACTCAAAGCTACAGGCTACACACTATTCTTAGACTAACTTCTTTTAACTGTCAACCACAGTGTCAAGATAGCCCTGTGAGTTCTTCAGTTTTAGAAAAATTTACTCATCCTTGCCCTAACAAAGAAACAAGGTAACACATTATACGAAAGTTGTACACTTTAAATATATAAAGCTCTTATTTTTCAACTATAGTTTGATAAAGAAGGGGCTAGAAAGGGTAGAAGCAATGCATGGAATATAACAGAAGAGTAGCATATTTTACAGCTCATTTGGGAATTAGTAGTAGTGGCTGCTGAGGTACTAAAACCTTACTCTAAGGGCAAAAGTGAGTATCATTTGGCTCAGCAATTGCCATCTTTCTAAGTAACTCATCCAGTGAATGATTAATGATTGCCCATACCACCTAGTATCACATCCAAATCAGAGCAACAATAAATAAGGAATCAAAACAAAGACAAAGGGACAAAATAATCAAGTAGCACTCTCATAGGGAACTGGGTGGTACCTCTCTGAAAACTGCCTTTACTCTTTTGTTCTGACTGAAAGCCTGGCTTTCTTGAAGACATTACTTCCTCTACAGCCTCTTGAATACTATTTATACACCCTAGAACCTGGAGGGGATATGAATCAATTCCTTCTTCCTCTTCTTTTTCCCCCCAAGTTTATTTATTTGCAAGTGAGAGAGAGGACTCCAACAGGCTCTTGATGCCATCTTCCCCCAGCTTAGGCAGCCCCAAATCATGGGCATGCATATGCCTGATGTATTCTGGGAGGTCTCTGGACTTAAACCTGGAATATTCTCATGTGGGTCAGTCTTGCAGGGTATCACATTTTACCATCTGGCCCCCATTACTCCTTTTTGCCTCTTCCAGATGATTTCTCCTCCCCTCCCTTTCTAAAAAAAAAAAAAAATCTGGCTTCTTTGGTACCATGTGCTACTAACTATACCACTACTATTCCTACTTGGTAGGTGAATCTCTTCTTTATTCACTAAAGATTTTACCACCTGACTCTACTTTTCTCTCAACTTCTTCTCCTGCTAATATTCCTGGCAATATTAATGTAATACCGCTGCTTTCTATCCTCCAACAATAATTTACTCTCCCTATTTGATCTACTCTCTTAAATTGTCATATTCTATAACTTGTCAATACAATACCACCACAAAAATCTCAATTCTGGGGTGGCAGGTGGCATAGTAGTTTAGGGCACTGGACTCCCACATGGCCTACCACAGTTCGAGTCCTGGACCTGGCAGCTTGCTTTCTCACTTTCCTTCCCTCGCTCCTCTTCTCACTCTCTTTCTCATTCTGTGACCTCTCTGGTCAAACTAAAAATAAACAAACAAACAAACAAACAAACAAATAAATAAAATAATTCTTAAAAACAAAAACAAAAACAAAAACAACTCTCGTTTCCAAGTATTCTACTTTGCAACCGCTATCGACTATCTTTTTGATCAATATTCATATCTCTTTATTCTCCAGTCATGGGACCAGCAGATAGTGTAATGGCTATGTCATTAGACTCCCACATAGTCGATAGTGGTTTGAGTCCCGGACCCAGTGGCTTAAACTCACGCTGGGTGTGTGGTACTTGAGTGCCTAAGAACCCAAGAGGAGAATGGAGGA
>NW_006159912.1:4551716-4552346 GCF_000334495.1 Tupaia belangeri chinensis
CGGTGCCTATAGCAAAACAAACAAATAAAACAAAAAACCCAACAACTTAAAAAAAAAAAAAAAGAAACCTCCAGTCAAAGCCCTCAAATTTTCACTTTCCCACTGCCCTCAAATTTTCACTTTCCTCTTTACCTAGTGATCCTCGAAATAATCATTCTTTTAAAGAATTATTTTATTTAACTTTATTTATTTACTTATTTAAATCTGCCCAGAGGTGAGTGGGGGGGGAGAAAGCAAATCACTGGGTCTGGGACTTGAACCATGGTCAGCCATGTGGAAGTCCAAGGTCATTAACCACGTTGCCACCTGCTGGCCACAAAATAATCATTCTTTTGCACAGACCCTTAATTCTAGGAATTTGTCCACTGAATCTAGACTTTCAAATTTATTTAGATAAACACTAACCACAATTAACTCCCACGTATTCACCAACCAAATACAATAATCATAGACTCCAGGCCACTCTTATTTCATTCATACCCTTACCCACCTCTACCTAAAGTCAATATTTTCCCCATTCTAAGAAAACCATGAACATAAAATTTACCATTAAAAAAAAAATTTATTTAATTTTGTTATTCATTCATTTATTTTATTTTGGCCACACACACACACACACGCACACACACA
>NW_006159912.1:4552441-4554519 GCF_000334495.1 Tupaia belangeri chinensis
AACTGTGGTCAGCCATGTGGGAGTGCCCAGTACCTTAACCACCATGCCACCAGCTAGTCCCAAAATTTACCATTTTTTTTGGAGAGATTTTTGATATAGGGTGCATGTGCTCACTGGAGTGACAGAGACAGAGAGATAGAAAGCAAGAAATCACTCCCTGGGGGGATGGCCATGTTGCAATCCCTGCTCCTCCATTCTCCTCTCAGGATTTTGGGCATGCATGCACACGCACCCGACGTGAGTTTTAAGTCCCAGGCTCGGGACTTGAAACACAGTCTTCTGATGTAACCATTACATCATCTGCTGGTCTCTAAAACTTACCATTTTAACTATTTAAAATTATACAATTTTGGTGGTATTAATTACATTTACAGTATTGTAAAACTAACACCACCATCCATCTCCAGAACTTTTCCATCTCCCACAAAGAAATTCTTTTTTTTTTTTTTAAGAATTCTTTTATTTAACTTTAATTATTTTAATTTGATGAGAGAGGGACAGAGAGAGTGAGAGACAAAAAGTGAGAAAGCAAGCTGCCAGGTTGAAGACTCAGCCATGCTGGCCATGTAGGAGTTTAGTGTCCTCAACCATGCTACCTGCCAGCCCCATCTTTTTTTTTTTTAAGAGAGATTTTTGCCATAAGGTGCATGTGCTTGACAGAGAGATAGAGAGCAAGAAATTACCCCCCCAGGGGGATGGCCACACTGCAATCCCTTCTCCTTCATTCTCCTCTTAGGATCTTGGGCACGCATGCACACGTTGTTGGGTGTGATACTGAACAGAAATTCTAACCTATTAAGCAATAACTCCTCTTTCATTCCCCTCAAAATTTGGACTCTACTCTATTTTCAGTTCTATGAATTTGCCAATTTTAGATATCGCATAAAAGTGAAATCATACAAGATTTAATCTTTTGTGTATGGTTTATTTCACTTAGTATAATGTTTTCAAGGTTCATCCATATTGTAGTATGTACCAGAACTTCATTTCTTTATGGCTGAGCAATATACTATTGTATGCACATATTTTGTTTACCCATTCAGCTCATGATGAACATCTGGGCTCCTTTCATTTTTTGGCTACTGTGATCCACTAGATTCTTTTGATGGAAATCAAAGGCACTTTATCATCACATCCATAAGTATTTTGAATGTATTTTCCCTAAAAAAAGCATTTACTATTTCTTTTGTTATTTAAGGTTTTTTCCTTAGATAAAACCCTGTAACTAAAATGTGGTTCCAGGGAACCAGCAGTTAGCGTAATGGCTATGTTGCTGGACTCCCACGTAGTCAACTGCGGTTCGTGTCCCAGACCCGGTGGCTTAAAACTCACGCCAGGCGCGTGTGCGTGCGTGCCCAAGATCCCGAGAGGAGAATAGAGGAAAAGGGATTGCGGCGTGACCATCCCCCGTGGGGGTGATTTCTCGCTTTCTGTCTCTCTGTCTCTCTCTGTCTGTCTGGAGAGCGCACGCACCCTATAGCAAAAACCTCTCCAAAAAAAAAATTTGGTTCCAGTATTTACTATTTTTTTAATGCCTGTAGGACCATTCTGTCTTAGACTCACTCTACTCTCCACGCTTTCATTGACACCATTCTAATAAAATAGCTTTCACAAAGGTCATCAAAGAGTGACATATTATCAAATCCAGGAGCAATTTTCAGTCCTCTTCTTACTCAATCTCTTGTCATTTTAAACAATTAATCACTCCTTCCTTGACATTCTTTCTTCACTTAACTTCTGGTTAACTGTTCACTCCTGGTTTCCTTACATTACTGGCTACTCCTTAATTTCCTTTGCTGTTTCTTCTTCCTCTTTTCAAAGTTTAAGTGCTAAATGCAACAGAAATTAGATATTGGGCATCTTCCCCATCAACTCTTTACTCTCTAAATAGTATTATTTAATCTCATGATTTTAAATACCAACTATTTTTTGAGGACAACTATATTTGTACTTCCAGTAAAGGACGTTCACATTAATTCCCCACTTGGTTATATAACATTCCCCACTTGATTATATAACAGTTTGAATATAAATTGATTCTTGTCATATCTTGCCAAAATCTGTTCCTTTTCAGTTTA
>NW_006159912.1:4554588-4559421 GCF_000334495.1 Tupaia belangeri chinensis
AAACTCCACATTCAATTTATTAGCAGATCATGGGAGAAGGCCCTATCTAGAAGCCTTTTAATTCAATCAGATTTTCACTTCATATTTAATCTTACCTGTCAATTTCAAACATGACATTTATCAATTAAACAGCTTATCTATTACCTGCAGTTTTCTTTCAAGATTTATTTACATTAAGCCTTACCCTAATCATCGAAAGATCTCATTCCATAACAAATAAGCAAGTAGAGAAACATTTTATTCAGTCACCACAAAAAGAGAACTCTCATTTGTACTAGGATAGCAAGAAAATGATATGTAATTCAATTGAGACATAAATTAGGCATCATGATACCAATGATTATACAAAGGAAATGTACTTACTAATCCAATAAAACAATAGAAGGAGGAATAAAAACAGAAAATGTTCATTATCCTTACATATTACTTAAAAATGATTCCATGTTTAAATTCCATGGCATAGGGGCTGGTAGGTGGCATGGTGGTTAAGGCACTGCTTATCTATCATTACATGGCCAACCATGGTTTGAGTTCCGGACCTGGCAGCTTGCTTTCTCACGACCATCTCTCCCCCACCCCCCACCCCTGGTCAGGTGAAAGAAAAAAAAGGGGGGGGGCAGCAGGTAGCAAGGTGGTTAAGGTGCTGGACTTCCATATGGCCTACTACAGTTCAAGTCCTGGACCTGACAGCTTGCTTTCTCACTTTCCCTCTCTGGTCGAATTTATTATTATTATTATTATTATTATTTTTTGATGAGAAGTTTTTGCTATAGGGCACGTGCGTTTGCCAGAAAGAAAAAGAGACAAAAAGTGAGAAACCACCCCCTGGGGGGATGGCTATGCTGCAATCTCTTCTCCTCCATTCCTCTTGGGATCTTGGGCACATACTCACATGCACCTGGTATGAATTTAAGCCACTGAGTAGAGACTTGAACCACAGCTGACTACATGGGAGTCCATTGTGGTAACCATTAATTCAGATAGACTGAAGACTTAAACATAATATGTTAAACAATAAAGCTATTAGAAGAAAACATAAGGGAAACACTTCAGGGTACTGGTATGAGCAAAGAGTTATTAAATAAAATCACAAAAGCACAGGCAACAAAAGCAAAATAGACAAATGGGAGTATGTCAAACTAAAAAGCTTCTGCACAGCAAAGGAAAAAAATCCACAGAATGAAAAGACAAGCTACAGATACTATGTATCTGACAAGGGATTAATAATCAAAATACACAAGGAAAAGGAACTCAAACAACTCAGCAGCAAAGAAACAAAACAAAACAAACCTCAGTTAAAAAAAAACAGCAAGGGACCAGCAGTTAGCATAATGGCTATGTCGCTGGACTCCCACATAGTCGACCGCGGTTCGCGTCCTGGACTCGGTGGCTTAAAACTCACGCCGGGCATGTGTGCGTGCGTGCCCAAGATCCCGAGAGGAAAATGGAGGAGAAGGGATTAAGGCGTGGCCATCCCTCCTGGGGGGTGATTTCTCACTTTCTGTCTCTCTATCTGGCGAGCGCACATGCCCTATGGCAAAAACCTCTCAAAAACAAACAAACAAACAAACAAAGGCAAATGGCAACACCAGCAGATGGCATAATGGTTATGTCACTGGATCCCATATGATCAACCACGTTTTGAATCCTGGACCCAGTGGCTTCAAACTCATACCAGGCATGTATGCATGCATGCCCAAAATCCTGAGAGGAGAACAGAAGAGAAAGGATGCCAGTGTGGCCATTGCCTCCAGGGGGTGATTTCTCACTTTCTCTCTTGCGAGTGCCCTATAGCAAAAATCTCTCTTTAAAAACCAAATAAAACCAAACAAAATGGGCAAATGACGTCAGCAGATGGCATGGTAGTTAAAGTGCTGGATCTCACATGGTCAACTCTGTGGCTTGAGAAACACACTGGGCACAAGTGTGCTCAAAATACCAAGAAGAGAATGTAAGAAAAGGAATCACAGGCTGGCAATCCCCTTTGGGAGATTTTTTTCACTTTCCCTCTCTCTCTGTCACTCTGGAGAGCACACATGTCTTATGGCAAAAATTTAGAAAAAGGGACTAGCAAGTAGTATAATGGTTAAAGGTGTTGGACTCCTCCTACAAGGATGACTGTTGTTCGAGTCCCAGACCTGGTGGCTTGAAAATCATACTGGGTGCATGTGTACATGCCCCAAATCCTGAGAATGGAGAAGAGACCACGGTGTGGCCATCCCCCCAGGGGATGATTTCTCATTTTCCCTCTTTCTTGTTTCTCTGGAGAGCACACAGCCCTATGGCAAAAACCTTTAACAAAATTGTACATATTTGTACAACTAACAAATATTAATCAAATACTTTTTTATTTAATGAGAAAAAAATGATATGATGTAGAAACCAATTCAAGTGAATCATTTGTCATGGCATGAAAGTCCCTCAGAGTTTATATATAATATGCATTCTGTCACTCCAATTTTGAGTTTCAGAAGATTAATATAATATGAATTTCTTGGTGAATTCATATTCCCTTCTCTTGCAATAGTAGAAGGCAAACATACTATTTGAAGCAATGGCAGGAGGAATTTAGGTAAGATATTAGAGAATAGAAGAATTATCAGAGACTGCAATGTCTAGGTGACTAAATGAAGCTGTATAGCCTCTCCTCAAAATATCAAACCAAATGGTTGAATTTTATGTGCTCAATGAATGGTTCTTCAAAGAGTAGTTAATTTGACATAAATGGCTCCAATAAATCACACAGAATTATTCTACTAGAGTTAGGAAACAATACATCTAAGATGATCCCCTGAACTTACCAATCCTGAGCATGGTTACTAGCTTCCTGAGGTGGAAGTGGGCTGGCTAATCGAGATACTTGAATCCAAACTGCATCATATAGGTCTTTCTTCCGTGTATGCACAGTACATGGGACAATCAGTGGCATTCCAAAGAGGCTGGGGCGATTCTTCTGAGATGACAGGAAATATAGTTCTGTCCTCATCTGGATGTATAAACAAAGGAAGGGAGAGTTTAGAAGACAGACCTTTGATGCCTCTCTATCATTCTTCTAAGACCATCAATAACAGTTTTCTCTAACATTTCTCAACACACACACTGAATAATACATAAAAACTAGTAATAGTTTCATAGCTCAAAGCTTTTACACAATTAAAACCCTTTCTTTCTCAAAACACAATTTCCTAAGAATAAGTTATTAATAGTGGTTGTTAGAGTGGCAATTTCCCAATTTTTAGAAACTTGTAAAACCTAGTTATTTAATTTCATAGCAAGTTACCTACCCTTCCTTAAGCAGCTAAGTGAATTTAATCCTTTTTGTTTTTTAAATATGTGATAGAATGAAAGATAAAGTAAAAAAAATTTTTTTCTTTTCATTTTTTTTAGAGGGATTTTTGGTATAGGGCATCATGCATGCTTGCTGGTGAGACAGAGACAGAAAGTGAGAAATCATCCCCCAGGGGGATGGCCACACTGCATTCTTTTCTTCTCAATTCTCCTCTTGGGATCTTGGGCACGTATGCACACGTGCCTGGTGTGAGTTTTAAGTCACCAGGTCCAGGACTCGAACCGTGGTTGACTATGTGGGAGTCCAGCAACATAATCATTACGCCATCTGCTGGTCCCAAAATTTTAAAAAATTTGCTTTGAGTTTGTTAGAGATTTTTATGATATTCCTTAATAATAGAGATACTGTAAGACTTAGCTTGGAAATGAATTAAAAAATTTTTTTTTAGGTTTTTGCCCTTATAAAATGTGTGTACTTGTTGGAGAGAGCAAGAAAGAAAGAGAGTGAGAAACTGAGAGAGAAATCATCCCCCATAGGGGATGGCCACACCACAATCCCTTATCCTCTATTCTCCTCTCAGGATTTTAGGCATACACACTGATATAACCCAGTGTGATTTTTTTTTTGAGAGGTTTTTGCTATAGGGCGTGTGCACTCACCAGACACAGAGAGAGAGACAGAGAGATAGAAAATGAGAAATCACCCCCCACGGGGGATGGCCACGCCGCAATCCCTTCTTCTCCATTCTCCTCTCGGGATCTTGGGCACGCATGCACACGCGCCTGGTGTGAGTTTAAGCCACCGGGTCCGGGCCTCGAACCACGGTCGCCTACGTGGGAGTCCAGCAACATAGCCACTACACTAACTGCTGGTCCCCCCCAATGTGATTTTTAAGTCACCAGGTGTGGGACTGGAACTGCAGTTGGTCGTGTGGGAGTCTAGCATCTTAACTACCATATTACCTGCTGGTCCTGAAAATGTACTTTTTTTTGGTAGTTTAAGTAAAAATTTATTTGACCAAAATGTAGGAAAGGTGATATGATACAGTTGCAAGAATCTAAAGTGTGGGTTTTATTCAATTGCACAATCTGCTAGAGTATCTCCTGGGTAGTGTGATGCTTATAAATAGCAGTGAGGGGCAGGGGATTCAGATAAGCTGGAAGCAGGGTGATTTTTATTCAGAATCGTAAACTTGAGTTGGTCCCCTCACTGTTGGGGATGTGGAATGTTTCAGCTCTAAGATGTCAACTGAAAAAGCAGAAATAGAACAAAGCCAAAATGTGCAGCCCTGTCTATAAAATACTCCATATCCAGTTTAACCAGGAGTTTCTTGGTCTTTTAACTTGGTACCAAAGAAGGAATTAAAGTCCCAGGTAAGTAAATCTTCAGTTTGCCATTCCCTGAAGTATGGAGATGAAATCAATTACTTTTTTTTTAATCTCTACTTTGATTCCAGAGAAGCCCCTTCTGAAGAATTTTGTTAATAAATAAAACTCTTTTTGCTCAATTTATTGATGGTTAGCAGTTGTTTTGACTTGAATAGT
>NW_006159912.1:4559444-4566361 GCF_000334495.1 Tupaia belangeri chinensis
TCCTGCTGAGTGGATGATCTTAGAGCAAACAAACATGGGTCCTTAAAGGAATACAAACATGCTCTTCAGAGAATAACTTTAAAATGAAAGAAATATGTGGAAAAGCATAACAGGATCTATACAGAAAATGTTTGGGTAATTATTATGGCTATTTCCTAAGTATTCTCATGCTGACTGCTCAGAGGATGTTTGTTCTGCATAGAGTGTGGAGAAGGGCCAGGATGATTAAGTTTATCTCAGGTTTATGACTTCCCACAATAGTGCCACCCCCACTCTTTTGTTTTACTCTGGATGGTAAATTCCCACCCATTTAATGTAATGGTCTATAGGCCTTCTAAAGTTTGACTGGCTGTGACCTAGAAGGTTATATTCTTCATTGTTTTAAATTGATCTATGACTAGTTATCAGAGTCTATTCTCCTAGGAACCAGATGCCTTTAGTCTTAAAAGTATGCTATGAAATACCCTGCCTACCTCAGGAATAAATGCAACTTAAGGATGATAACATAGCTGAAAAAGGTAGTGACATTTGAAATAAGGAAGGAATTAGATTTAACTGGTGTTCAAAGCTTCTCAGATACAAAATACGTGGTCATCAATTCAATAATTTGCTTGATGTTTCCAGCAAAGCAAAGACACAATAACAGAAGAAACTTTTTCTGGAGAGGTTTTTGCTATAGGGCACATGCGCTCACCAGAAAGAGAGAGACAGAGAGATAGAAAGCAAGATAGAAATCACCCCCCAGGGGGGAATGGCCATGCCACAATCCCTTCTCCGCTATTCTCCTCTTGGGATCTTGGGCATGCACGCACATGAACCAGGAGTGAGTTTAAGTCACTGGGACTCAAACTGTGGTTGGCTACATGGGAGTCCAGCGATGTAGCCATTATGCCATCTGCTGGTCCCCAAAAGAAACTTCTTACAGGAAAGAGAAAGAGCTCTAGAGTTTCTATTGGAACAAGACTTCTGTTTTGGTTATATACAATTAAGTTCACTCAGTATCTGATCCAGTATCTGATAGAAGCCCACATTCTCTTCTTTGGCCTGGGCGAGTTTTTCTTCTAGGTCATCAACTGTCTTTTCCAGTTTGGCAACCGTTCTCTCTGTAAATTCGGCCAGGGTCTCAGCCTCTTTCAGTCTGTCAGAAAGAAGTTTAATTTCTTCTTCATATTTGTCTTCCTTTTCAGAAAACTTTTCAAATAAAGTCTCGAGTGATTTCATATTATTAGTGACATTCTTGAGTTCTTCTAGGTCACCACATTTTAGTTCAGACACCTCTGCACACTCCTCTGCCCTTTCCGGCTCGCCTTCAAGGATGACCAACTTATGAGTTACTTCCTCATATTTGCAGTCAGCCTTCTCAACAATGTGCTTGGCCTCTTTGAGGTGCATCTCCTTAATCTCCATCTTCTCCTCACCTTTCATGACCTGGTTTTCAATCACCTTCATTCCTCTCTCGTTCTCATCTGCCATCTTTTCCATCTCCCTCAGCTTCTGCAGGGCTTGGCTAGTTGTTCTTGAGTCCTGTCCAATTCCTCAACCAGCTGGATATGTCAATTGAGAGCTGCCACATCACCTTCAGCTTTTTTGCGTCGCTTGCAGTCCAGCTTCTCCTGCAGGCCCTGTATGCAGCCCTCCAGTCTCATCTATCTGCTGCTGCAGGGCCTGGACCTTATATTTCACCGCCTCCAGGGAGTTGAGGCTGGCCATGGCAGGTAGGCTAGGGGTGCATGCAGCAGGTGGCCGGGGAGCGCTGGGCACTCGGCTCTGGCTAGAGCTGTGGCAGGGGCAGTGTTCAGCACCTTAACCACCATGGCACCTGCTGATCCCTGTTGCTTTATTCTTAGACATTGTCTGTTTAATTTTCTTTCTTTCTTTTTTTTTTTTTGTGGGGGGTTTTTTTTTTGCTATAGAGCATGTGCGCTCACCAGAAAGACAGAGAAAAACAGAGAGACAGAAAGTGAGAAATCACCCCCCAGGGGGGATGGCCACGCCGGAATCCCTTCTCTTCCATTCTCCTCTTGGGATCTTGGGCACGCACGCACATGCTCCCGGCATGAGCTTAAGCCACCGGGTCTGGGACTTGAACCGCGGTAGACTACGTGGTAGTCCAGCGACATAGCTATTACGCTAACTGCTGGTCCCAGTCTGCTTAATTTTTAACTATTCTGGTGGGTGTACAGTGGTTTTAATTGGCATAATGTGAGTTTAATTTACATTTCTCCGATTATTAGTGCAGTTGATCACTTTTTCATATGGTTATTGGCTATCTGGACTTTCTGGTGAAGTGCCAATTTTTTTTCTCAGAATTATTTAATTTTTTATTTATTAATTCATTTTTACTTTAATTTGACCAGAAAGAGACGGGGGGGGGGGGTGATAAAGGGGACAGGTAACCAACCACGGACCAGGTCCAGGACTCGAACCGTGGTCAGCTATATGGGAGTGCCCAGTGCCTTAGCTACCACACCATCTGCTGGTCCCCTCAATTTTTAAGTTTTAATAGTAACCATTCTTTTTTTTCTCAGAAAAGAACATCTCAGTTTATTCCTTTAGTTTAGTCTAAACAGAGACCAAATTCTCTGACAGTGTTATAATGCCTATGTTCAGACTTAAATTTGAAAGATTTACTTATGAAGTAAATACTGTCTTTGAAGATAAACAGTTCACTGAACACTGAAGTATGTTTCACCAGATACATTCACATCTAACAACTTCTACATATAAGATACTCATAATTTTTCGTTTCAGTCTGAACATATGGCTTTTAACTAGGTACACAACGCAAATTCTAATACAGATTTTCTAATTAGTTGTATGGGTCTAGACAAGCCATTTTAGAGCTCTGCCCTTACCCATATCAAAAAAGAACAATAATATCCTTCTTTAAATGTATCTTTTAGGTAAACAGACATAAGATTATATGAAAACATTTTGTTAAAGTTGCTAAACAAATGTAAAGTAAAATATTTATCATATTAACTATTTTCTAATATTTGATTGACATTTTTATAATTTAACCAAAATAAAAATGGAACACTTTCAGTTCTGAAAATGCAAAATTCAGTAGTTATGCAAGGTGAATTAAACTAGTAAAGCTAGTCCTAATAATAAATGCATTCATCACATTCTCATTTCCTCATATTGAGAAATAGTAATTATAAAAATAGGTAAAATTTGGGAATAGCAGTTAGCATAATGGCTATGTCGCTGGAATCCCATGTAGTTGACCACGATTTGTGTCCCGGACCCGGTGGCTTAAAACTCATGCCGGGCACATGTGCGTGTGTGCCCAAGATCCCGAGAGGAGAATGGAGGAGAAGGGATTGTGGCGTGGCCATCCCCCGTGGGGGGTGATTTCTCGCTTTCTGTCTCTCTGTCATTCTCTTTCTGGTGAGTGCACATGCCCTATAGCGAAAACCTCTCCAAAAAAAAGAGAGTAAAATTTAATTAAAATATTCCTATTTATTCTAGTTTAGGAGTTCTTGCCCATGTCAATGGATTGTCTGCCAATGGTCACTACATCAGGTATTCAAACAGTCATATTGTCCACTGATTTTGTCAAACAGATTTGGCAGCCCAAACGTGATCTGTCTGTTAGTCTGAACATCAGATCAAGCATTTCATTCCCATCATCAATGACTGGTTCTAACTTCTAGAATATGTGCTTCTCAAAGATGAGGTGACAAGTGGAGCAAGCCACACTCCCCTCACATGCACCAAAACCATCAATATCTAGATTATTTTCAACCACAACACCTAGCAGAGTGTCACCAACTTTTCCTCTGGTTGTTATTATTTCACCTTCATGGTTTATAATGTGGATTGTTATTTTATCTTCTGCTCTGCGCCTGTGCCAACACATTTAGCAGCTGGTTGGTCCCTGTGCTGTCACCCTGGGTCCCTGGCAGGCCACCAGCTCACCAGCAATAGAGACAGAGGGAAGGAAAGCAAGAAAGCAGGCTTCTAGGTTCAGGACTTGAACTGTGGTGTGCCATGTGGGAGTCCACAGCCTTAACCATCGTGCCTACTGCTGGCCCCCTTACTGGTGTCTTCTGATGGAACAACCATTCTTAACTTGAATGAAGTCAACATAACTTATCAAATATTTCCTTTATGCTGTTCCTTATCCTAGTTAAGCAGTCTTTCCCTGCACAAACATCATGTCTATATTAACCTTTATTATCTCCCAAGTGTTGTTTTATTGTTTTGCCTTCAAATTTAGTTCTATAGTTCATTTGGAACTGTGGTGAGAAGTAGGTGGCAAGTTTCACATGAACATCTAATTGTACTAGCATCATTTACTACAATAACTATTTTTCTGTCATTCTCACTGCTCTGCAATGTCATTTTTGTTATGAATCAAATGTTCTTACATGTGTGAACCTGTTTCTGGGTTCTCAATCCTGTTTCATTGGTTTATTTGTCTATTCTCATACCAGCATCACATTGTCTTAAGTAACGTAGCTTTATAAAATCTTGTTTTCATTTTAAATGATTTTTTAAAGAATTATTTTAGGGACAAGCAGTTGGCATAATGGCTATGTTGCTGACTCCCATGTAGTCGACCGTGGTTCAAGTCCCGGATCTGGTGGCTTAAACTCATGCCAGGCACATGTGCGTGCATACCCAAGATCCAGAGAGGAGAATGGAGGAGAAGGGATTGCGGCATGGCCATCCCCCCCAGGGGGGTGATTTCTTGCTTTTTGTCTTTGTCTTTCTGGTGAGCACACGCGCCCTATAGCAAAAACCTCTCCAAAAAATAAAAAAGAAATTATTTTATTTCATTATTATTATTTTTAATTTGACTAGAGGAAGACAAAGAGGAAAGTGAGAAAGCAAGCCACCATGTCTAGGACTCAAACCATGGTTGGCCACGTGGGAGACCAGTGCCCCAACCTGCACGCCACCTGCCGGCCACTATAAAATAAATCTTGATATCCAGTAGCTCAATTTTTTATGCCTTATTTATTTATTTATTTTTGAGAGTTTTTTGCTATAGGGCACATGCATTCACCAGAAAGACAGAGAGAACAGAGAGACAGAAACCAAGAAATCACCCTCCAGGGGGGATGGCCACGTCGTAATCCCTTCTCCTCCATTCTCCTCTCGGGATCTTGGGCATGCATGCACATGCACCTGGCGTGAGTTTAAGCCACTAGATCTGGGACGCAAACTGTGGTCGACTGCATAGGAGTCCAGTGACATAGCCATTATGCCAACTGTAGTCCCCAGTGCCTTATTCTTTTTAAGAGTGTCTTAGCTGGGACCAGCACATGGCATGGTTATGTCGCTGGACATAACCATAGTTATGGGAAGAAATGGAAAGCAAGAAATCAGGGCAAGTAGGTGGTATGGTAGTTAAGGCAGTAGACTCCCATGTGGTTGACTGTGGTTTGAGTTCCAGACCTAGCGGATTGAAATTTATGCCAGGTGTGTGTGTGTGTTTGTGTGTGTGTGTGTGTGTATGCTCAAAATCCTGATAGGAGAACAGAGGAAAAGGGATTGTGGCATGGCCACACTCCTGGAGGATGATTTCTTGCTTTCTTTCTTTCTGGCAAGCGCACACACCCTAAAGCAAAAAAAAATCTCTTAAAAAACAAACAAGCAAACAAACAAACAAAAAAAGCCAAACTGAGAAATCACCCCTTATGAGGCATGGTCATATTGTGATCCCTTCTCATCTATTTCTCCCTCCTGCTGGGAGTTTGGGCACACATACATAAGTACTTGGCATGTTCTTTTTTTATTTCTGCTATGAGATGTGTGTGCTCATCAGAAAAAGAAAGAATGAAAAGAGATGGAACGCAAGAAATCACCCTCCAGGGAGCATGACCACACCACATTCCTTCTCTAGTCTCCTCTCGGGATTTTAGGCATGCAGCAAAGCCACCAGGTCTGGGACTCTAACCATAGTATCAGCCATGTGGGATCCATTACCTTAACCATTACACCACTATTTGGTTCTTTTTTTTTTTTTTTTAATTTTGCTATAGGCTGTGTGGACTTGCTGGAGAGATCGAGAGAGAAAGAAAGCAACCACGGGGCGTGGAAGGGATGGCCACATGGCAATCTCTTCTCCTTTCGGGAGTTTGGGCACACATTTTGGGTGTGTTTTTCTTTCTTTATTATTTTTTTGGAGAGGTTTTTGCTATAGGATGTGTCTGCTCATCAGAAAGACAGAGAGAGACAGAGAGAAAGAAACCAAGAAATCACCCCCTAGACGGGACGGCCACGTTGCAATCCATTCTCCTTGATTCTCCTCTCGGGATATTGAGCATACACGCATGCATGCCTGGTTTGAGTTTAAGCCACCGGGTCCGGGACTCGAACCACTGTCAACTACATGGGAGTCCAGCAACATAGCCATTACGCCAACTGCTGGTCCTTTGGAGTGTGTTTTTCAATTCGCCAGGTACAGAACTTGAACAGGACAGTCAGCTAATGGAATCCAGCTGCTTCAACCACCATGCCACCAGCTGGGTAAGTCATCAGGTCTGGGACTCAGAAAACACAGTCAATCATGGGGGAATCCTGCCAACTTAACCCACGTATCACCAGTTGGCTCCTTTTTTAACTTTTTATTAATATTTATTAAAATTTTATTGCTTTCTAAGTGCCTTGGGGCCAGCCAGTGGTGTGGTAGTTTAGGTGGCTGGATCCCATATGGCTAACTGCTCAGTTTAAGTCCCAGACCGAGTGGCTTGAAAAACATGCCAGGTGCCTGTACATGTGTACCAAAATCCTGAGAGGACAATGGTGTGGTCATCCTCCCTGGAGGGTGCTTTCTTACTTTTTCCCTGTCTTTCTCTCCGTGCATGTGCCCTATAGCACATTAAAAATAAAAATGCCTTGAATATCATCCCCTCCTTTCCCCCCTTCTTCTCATAAAAGGAAAGAGAGAAGGAGAAAGGGCA
>NW_006159912.1:4566373-4586863 GCF_000334495.1 Tupaia belangeri chinensis
GGAAAGAGATAAGAGATATACATTTGTGACAGGGACTTACTGTGTGGTGATTCTATTGTCCCAGCCATTCAATTAGCTAGAATTACAGGTGTACCTGAACACATCTGGCATGTTCAGACTGGCAAATGGGAACCAAAACCTGGGCTTTCCATGAGGCCTACCAAGTTGATGGCACTATCTTGTGTATCACCATGTTAGGATCCTTTGTATCTTTTCATTCCTCAGTACTTGATTTTTTGGGGAGTTAATTTTTTTTTTGATATGATGATAAATTCTATCTGTAGTGGGTTGAACAGTAGCCTCCTGAATGATAAGTTTGTGTTCTAAGCCTCAGAACCAGCAAATGTGAATTAATTTGGCAAAATGATCCTTTGTAGACATAATTAAGTTGAGGATTTCAAGATGAGATGATCCTGGATTATCTGGGTAAGCCCTACAACCAATGAAAAGTGATCTTATAAGAGGAAAAGCAGAGGGACCAGCAGTTGACGTAACGGCTATGTCGCTGGACTCCCATGTAGTTGACTGTGATTCGAGTCTCGGACCTGGTGGCTTAAACTCAGGCCGGGCACACGTGCGTGCATGCCCATGATCCCAAGAGGAGAATGAAGAAGAGATTGCAGCGTGGCCATCCCCCCCGGGCGGGGTGGTGGTGGTGGTAATTTCTTGGTTTCTGTCTCTCTTTTTCTAGTGTGTGCACGTGCCCTATAGCAAAAACCTCTCAAGAAAAAAAAAAAAAAAAAGGGCGGAAAAACAGAGGGAGGAGAAACCATGTGAGGATAGATTGCAGTTACATAGTGATAAACCAAGGTCTGTCTGAGGCTACCAGAAGTTGAAAAAGGCAAGGAAACATTCTCCTTTAGAACCATTAGAGGGAACATAGCTCTATTAACACCTTAGTTTTGGATGTCTGACCTCCAGAATATGAAATAAACAAACTTCTGGGGGCCAGCAGGTGGTGTAGTGGTTAAGGGGCTGGACTCCTACATGGCCAACCTTTAAGTCCCACATCCAATGGCTTGAGAATCATGCTAGGCACATGTGCATGTGTGCCTAAATTCCTGAAAGGAGACTGGAGGAGAAGGGATTGTGGCATGATTATCTCTATGGGGTGTGTGTGTGTGTGTGATATCTCACTTTCCCTTTCTCTGTCTCTCTCTCTGGTGAGTGTACATGCCCTATGGCAAAAATCTTAAAAAAAAAAAAAGAAAAGAAACTTATCTTACAAGTTGGGGGAGAGAGAGAGGGAGGAAAAAAAGCGAAGCACCCTCCAATAGGGGCTGGCCACACTAATCCTTTTTCTTCCCTTTCTTCATCTTGTCAGGATTCCAGGCATATGTACATGTATGCTAGTGTGCCACATATGGGATCCAGCTTCCTCTGCATAGCTCTTAAAACCCTTCACTGTTAGCGATGGCCAAAATTTCAGGTCTTTTCAAGCCACTAAGTTTGTGGAAACTAATACAGTACTTTTTTTTTGCAATTTCATTTTCTCTTTTTGCTGTTACATAATTAGTATTCTTGATTTTTTTTTCATATTGCCTTTGCATCCTTACAAAGCTCAGTTCATCTATTTTTTAAATGAGTAGGGACCAATATATTTAATCCAATAATTACAATGAGAGTAGAAAAAATTAAAAGAATAATTTTGTGAGCAGAAATAGAGGTCACTAGTGGATCTTAGAAATTATCTAGCAGTCTGACTCCTTTATTTTATAAAATTAAGACAGTAAAGTCTGAAGAGCTAAATCAGCTATCTAATTCTAGAGGCAAAATTAGAACTAAAACATAGGTTGCTCACTTCCTAGCCCAGTGTTCTTTCTATTCTCCCAAGTTGCCACTGTATGTGATGAATACCTCTTTAACAATCATTCACTGATCACACTTTTCAAATTTTCCTTCTTTGCCCCCTCCCTTAAATCAGAGTCAGCCTTAACCACAATAGCTATAATAGTCTATTAAGGGAGGAATTAGACACTTACTGTTTTGCCCAAGAAAATTCCAAAACATTCAAACAAAATACACACACATGCACAAAACAAAGCCTGCCCCAAAGACATCACATTATATGGCAGAGTGGATATACATGCCTACATGGAAAAACAGGATACAGAAATTTTAAAAGAAAGTTTATTCAGCTACACTGGCTGCCTTGCTGCCTCTTAACATAAGAGAGAGAACAGTCATTTCATACACTGGCCATCATGTGACATTAAATCCTGGCTCCATCATTTACATTAGCATACACAACACATTGAAAATACATTCAACGAAAATATTAGAAGGATAGAAAATGGCTATGTTTCACAGATGATACTGGCAGGAGTTGAGTTGCCTAAAATGTAACTAACCATTTTTCGGTGGACTGCAATGATGTAGCCTGTAAAGGGGCTGTCAGGAAGAGATGGCATATGACCATTCACCATTCCATTTGTCAAGTTCTTCTCAATTCCACATGGCACGACAGTGTTTGGCATTCCATTGGGAATGAATATTGGTCGGGGCAGGTCCCCATTGGTAGTTAGAGTGAACATTCCATTTGTAGATGGAGAAGAAGAGAAATCTACAAATTCAAAGATAAGTACAGCATTATATGCTTTGCTTTTCTTTCTCAAGTATCTTGAAGACTAGAGCCAGTGACAGAGTAGTCTTTTGTTTTATTTTAGAAACACAGGACAGGGAAACATTATAGTTCAAATAATAATTCTAGATTTACTGGAAGATTTTAATTTCAAATTTTACTTAAACTCACACTTATGACTAAATGGCAAAGCAAGAATAACTGCTGGAAACTGCTGAGTAGAAATTTTGAAAAATCTGTATCAGCACGATGTTGTGGCATTCACAGTTCTACCATTTGCTTTCTCTTTTCTCTCCTCTAAAAATGCATTTCTCCATTTCTTTCAAAATGCTCTAATCCAGTATCTAGCCAGCTGTTGCTTTTTATATTTAAATAACAATTAAATTAGAAATGCATTCTCTCTATTTCATTAGCCATATTTCAAGTGTTCAAGAGACCGTGTGACTGGTGGACACTATACTGGAGAATAAAGATCATAAAATGTTCCCATCATTATGGAGTTCTATCACCAGTGATGCTCTAAACATAAAGAACCATTAAACCATTCACCAAATCACCATCAGTACTTCTACTATGAGTAAATGAGAGAAGCCTGTTTACAGAGCGTTTTATGTAGGTGAATTAACCTTCTAAGTAGTGGAAAGAAGAATGGGCAAAGAATATTAATGGCCAAAAGGATGAGAAATCATCTTAAATCGCATGCAGAACTGGATAGATTCCTTTTCAATTTTATACTTTGTTTTCTGGTTATTATGTTCCTCTCACACCATCTACTGCCATGTAATATTAGGTAAGAGTTAAATACATCTGAGTTCTAATGCTATACAGATGTTCCACAACTTACGGTATTATATCCTGATAAACCCACCATAAGTCAAAAATGCATTTAACATACCTATCTTCGCAAGTATCACAGCTTAGCTTAGCCTACTTTAAATATGCTCAAAACACTTATATTGGTATATAGTAGGGTAAAATCATCTAACACAAAGCCTATTTTATAATAAGGTATTTAATATTTTATGTAATCTATAGAATATTGTATTGAAAATTAAAAACAACATGGCTGAATGAATACTGTACAGTTTCCACCAAATGTGTACTCAGAGGAATTTGAGCCAAATGGTTAGTTAATAAGGTTTCCTTCAGGTTGTAACATTCTTTTGTTCTAATATTCTTAGCATGAACATTAAAAAAATGACAACTTTCAGACCAATTATTTTTAGAATTACTTTTAAAATTTTATTTACTATTATTATTTTTTCATTTGCTATAGGGCACAAATGCTCACCAGAGAGAGATGGAGGTCAGGGAGGCAGTGAAAAAGAAAGTCACAGGTCCAGGCCCTGAACCACAGTCGGTCATGTGCTGGCCCCTATATCAATATCTAAAGCTGAAATGAAAAGAAGCTCTAGTTCTGTCTTACCTGTCTGAATTGGACTAGAAGCTGACGTTGGAGATGCAGGAATAGGAATTTCAAATGCACACAAAAATCCACTCACTGAGAGTCGCACTTTTTGGTTGTCCTGAGGGAAATTCTACAGAAAAAAAGCAAGATGAAAATAAAATGTTGTGTTTTTTAAAATTTAAAATATCGATTGACTGACTGATCGCCAGAGGGTGTGTGTGTGCTTCCCAGACAAAGGTAAAACACCCTGTGAAGGGATGTGGTCATACTAATCCTTTCTCCTACATTTTTCTTTTTCCTTTTCAGTTTTGCTATAGGATACATGTACTTGCTGGAAAGAGAGAGAAGGGCAGAGACAGAAAGAGAAAGAAAGAGGAAGAATGTGAGAAATCACCACTGGGGAATGGCCACATACCATATTTTCTTCTCCACTGGAGGATAGCCACACCACATTTTCTTCTCCTACATTCTCTTTCTAGGATTTCTGTCATGTACATACATGTACCTGGTGTGTTTTTCAAGCTGCTGGGTCCTAGACTTGAACCATATAGCCAGCCAAGTGGGATCCAGCTGTCTTTTTTTAAAAATTAATTTAATTATTCTTTTTTTAAGGTTTTGTTATAGGGCACTTGTGCTCACCAGAGAGAGAGAAAGCACACCACCAGGTCCAGGACTCAAACTGCAGTTGGCCATGTGGGAGTCCAGCACCTTAACCACCACACCATCTGCTGGGCCCAGAATCCAGCTGCCTTAACCACCATGTCACAAGCTGGCCCCAATTTCTCCATCTAGTCAGAATTTTGGGCACACAATGTTTTTCAAACCACCAGGGCCAGGATTTGAACCACTGCTGGTCACATGGGATTTGGCTTTTTATGCATGCTAATTAACTACTGCACTGTAAGGATGGCCCAGGAAGATGGTTTAAATAAAATGGAAAAATTGTTGCTCACATGTATTTGCAGAGAATGTCTTAGATACTTTCATCATTAAAACCAATAAGATGATCAATTTTTTTCAACTAAACTAAAAAATGAATTCTTCATAAAATTACTGAACACTGGGGCTAGCTGGTTGCACAGTGGTTAAGGCAGGTGTCTCTAAGATGGCCAACTGTGAGACCTGGACTTGGTGGCTTGAGAAACATTTACATGCATGCCCCAAATCTCCAGAGGAGAATAGAAGGAATGGAGAAGAGAACATGGCATGGCCATCACCCTTGGGGGTGCTTTCTCACTTGCTCTGTCTCTGGCAATATATAGGCTCCCTATAGCAAAATTACAAACAAATTTAAAAATTACTAAAAACTTCACCACCAAATAAAAACATTTTTTCTTTCCATAGGAAGGAAGTATGTTATGTATGATTGACTTTTCAAGTGTCATCCTCCATTTCAAGCATCTAAACATTAAACCCTCAGAGAGAGCTTGCTTTCACACTTCCTATGATAAAAATGTCAGTGAGGTGGTAGGCTACTGAGAAATACTAAAGATGAATGTTGGGACTAGCAGGTGGTATAGTGGTTAAGGTGCTGGATTCCCATTATGGTTGACTGCGGTTTGAGTCCCAGACCCAGCAACTTGAAACTCAGATCAGGTGCATGTGTGTCCATGTCCAGAATCCTGAGAAGAGAATGGAGGAGAAGGGATTGAAGTGTGGCCATCTCTCTTGGGGGTGAGTTCTCGCCTTCTGTCTCTTTGCTTCTCTCTGGTGAGTGCACACACCCTAAGCAAAAACAAAAACAAAAAAACTCTAAAAAATGCATGACTTTCCTGACAATCCAATATATATATACATATGCATAAATTTTTTGTCAGAGCATACATGCACTTGTCAGAGAGAAATTAAACAGAGAGAGAGGTTAAGTGAGAAAGAACTCCCCCACACCATGGGCATGGTCACACCACAATCCCTTCTCTATTTCTTCCTTCTTTCAGGATTTTGAGCACACACACATATGCCCAATTTGTTTGGTGTGTTTTTTTTTTTTTTTTGAGAGCTTTTTTTGCTATGAGGTGCATGTGCTTGTCAGAAAGACAGAGAGAGACAGAGAGACAGAAAGCGAGAAATCACCCCTCCAGGGGGGATGGTCATGCTGCAATCCCTTCTCCTCTCGGGATCTTGGGCACGCACACACACACAGTTGGTGTGAGTTTAAGCCACAGGGTCTGGGACTCGAACTGCAGTTGACTACATGGGAGTCCAGTGACATAGCCATTACGCTAACTGCTGGTTCCCCCAATTTGTTTTTCAAGCCACTGAGTTTTGGACTTGAAATATGCAGTCGGTCACGTGAGATTTAGCCACCTTAACAACCAGGCCATGGGTTGGCCCTAGGCGATAATATGTTTATTAGATTATCCCACCAACTGGTATGCTATGCAGGAAGATATGGTTTATGTCAATTTGTCTTTAGTTTCTAATTTCTAAAGCCAAGTGTACATATTCATAAATAAAAACTAAAAATATATATTTATTTATAAATACATAAAATACTTTAACCTAGGAAGAATCCTGGTGACAGTGGTAATACAAAAGAGAAGTCATGTGTAGCTGTCTTTGGAGGAAATTTATGCTATAGTGATATAATTAGATCAATCCATATAGACAGCCTTGTATTTTTTCCTTCTTTGAAACACCACCAATGTTATCACTCTTTTTTTTAAGTTTGTGGGTTGTGAAACTCAGTAGTTATTTTTGGTTATGTTTTAATAACAATTATTTGATAATAATAATTGAGAAAAGGGCCTGGTGCTGGTGTAGTATAACATAATTGGACTCATGGTGAAGGTCCTTGGTTCAGATCCCAGGACCTGTGCACATGAGACTGGAGGTAGATCACAGCATGGGAACATTTTTGCCTCTGTTTCTCCATCTCCTAGAAAAAGTAGACAAACTTTTTAAAAAGTGGAACAGACTGTGATATTTGAAGGATGGAATAAAAAGTTTACTAGAAAGAGTAATTAATATTACCTTTATGTTAGAACCATGTACTTCTGCGAGAAGAATTTGTTCTGATTTAAGTCCACAGAGATCACTTAGCTGTTTTTTTAAACCTGTATATTTTTCATCCATATTCAGTCTCAATCCATATCGTACAGGGGTAGAACCATCTAACTTAATTACTACGAAAAGAGAAAAAAAAAAATTATCAGTAAAATCCAGGTTTCATTGAAAATTTCATATACTGCATGTGGGTTTGGCTTGCAAATAGCAAAAATTACAATCTAGAATTTTTAATTTTTTATGTAAAAGCTAAAACAGATGGTACTTGAGGAAATCAGTTTTTTTTTTTTTTTTTGAGAGGTTTTTGCTACAGCACGCGTGCACTTACCAGAGAGATAGAGAGACAGAAAGCGAGAAATTACCTCCCAGGGCAGGGGGCCATGCCTCAATCCCTTCTCCTCCATTCTCCTCTTGGGATCATGGGCACGCACGCACACGCACCCAGCGTGAGTTTAATAAAGCCACTGGGTCCGGGACCCAACCTGTGGTCGACTACATGGGAGTCCAGCAACATAGCCATTACACTAACTGCTGTTCCCGAAATCAGTATTTTTTGATGTTCACATGATATAGAATGTGAATGGTTTTGTAAAGTTTAATGCAAATTTCTAAAATGTTTGAAACTAAAAGAATCAATGAGCACAAAAGCAGGCCCCAAAATGGGTTCCAAACCTCAAACTATGCCTGAAACTAGTTACTAGATTATAACATAGTGACTATCAATCTTTTTAAAAAAATTATTTAATTTTATTTGTTATTATTATTATTTAATTTGACCATACAGAGAGAGAGAGAGAAAGAGAAAGTGAGAAAGAAAGCCACCAACTCTGGGGCTTGAACCACGTTTGGCCATGTGGGAATCCAGTGCCTTTAACTACCATGCCACCTGCTGGCCCCAATCTTTATGAGAACTCACTATAAACAAACCACTACTTATAAATTCAGGCTGCTTTAATAAAGTGAAAGAAAATGGAATCGAATAATTTTTTAGAACTTCGTGACCCACCTGTTATTTCCAAGTGCATATAACTGTCCATTGGTAGTGGCAAAGACAAAAAATTGAAAGGGTCAAATCGGACACTTATATGCCCACATGTTTTGCATTTGACCTGGGATCTTAGCTGCCCATGGAACAAATCCACAACAATTGATCTATTTCTTCTCAGATGGTTGTCCCAGGCCTAGGAAAGAAAAAGATTACAGATTTTTTTCCACTAAAATTCAAGAGATAAATACTTCTATAAAATTCAAAGAAACTGGTCAAATCCGTTAGATTTAAAAGCAAAGAATAGAATACTTAATCATTTATGAATATATAGGCTTTCAACCTACAAATTTAAAATTCAGGTATGTAATTTATAATGTGTTGCCTACTAAGAGTGGAGAAAGCTATTACAAGAACAGAAGGTGATTCTTTCTGTCCAACCTGTAAAATATTGATAAATTTAAATTAAAATATTAAATTTAGATGGAAAAAAAATCTGTTTTTCATTTATTCTTACCAAGGTAACAATGGTGAATATTAAAGTCCTTTTTTACAGGGCTGGCAGGTGGCATGGTGGTTAAGAGGACTGAACTCCCACATGGCTGACTACAGTTTGAGTCCCAGACCTGGTGGCTTGCCTTTTTCTTTTTTTAAAGAATTATTTATTTACTTTTATTTATTCATGCATTTATTTTCATTTGACCAGAGAAAGACAGCCACACAGAGAAAAGGAAAGTGAAAAAGCAAGCCACCAGATCTGGGACTGGAACTGTGGTCAGCCATGTGGGAGTGTCCAGCGCCTTAATTGCCACACCACTTGCTGGTACCCTGGTAGCTTGCTTTCTCACTCCCCCCTCCCACTCTACCCCTCTCTGGTCAAATTAAAATAAGTAAATAAATAAAGTTAAATAAAAGAATTATTTTTTAAAAAGTTATTTTTTGCTATAGGGCACATGTACTTGCTAGAGAGACAGAAAGACAGCAAAACAGAAGTCACCCCTCCCAGGGGGGGATGGCCACCCATAATCCCCTCTCTTCCATTCTCCTCTTGGGATTTTGGACACGCTTGCACATGCGCCTGGCATGAATTTCAAGTCACTGGGTCTGAGACTTGAACCATGGTCAGCCATGTGGGAGTTCAGCAACGTAAGGGACATAACCATTACGTCCAAGTATTAAAGTTTTTTGCCCATCCAGAGGTAGATAAAACATGCCAATAGGACACTATATAGATTACTCTGGCAATTATGGGGACTCTTTAAATTCCATTGGATATTTATTCCTAAATCATGTCTCATAAAGCTTACAACATAAATGGTGACATTCTTCTATTTTCAGTAAAGGTGCTTTTGTTTTTTATTATGTAATAATTAGACACAGAAATATACAAATTTCCTTGTTTTCACAATAAAATTCTGATCATAGAGCAGTTTAATTTGCATTTATATTATGCAACATGTATTTGTGGTCACATCATTTTATGTATTGCTTACATGAGAAATTCAAAACCGACAAACCTCTGCAGCTACTTCCCAGTCTGGTCGGCCATCACTGTCCTTGAGTTCCACATATGGTTTCTCATGGACTCGGTTGAGATCTTCATGAAGACCATCCAAGAGAAAAGCCAGAAGTTCTTGGGAGTCCTGTTGCTGGAACCCATTAAACCTGGGAGCATATTTTGCTATGGTCCACTATAAATATAAGAGGAGTCATAGTCTTTATTTCCTACC
The DNA here is from genome assembly GCF_000334495.1 of Tupaia belangeri chinensis. Lineage (NCBI taxonomy): Eukaryota > Metazoa > Chordata > Mammalia > Scandentia > Tupaiidae > Tupaia > Tupaia belangeri. The sequence continues at coordinate 4,576,084 of NW_006159912.1, forward strand.
CTATAAAATTTGGAACATGCCTCAATCAGAGGCAGTATAAGGAAGAAAATAGTACAGTATTAGTCTGCCTCTTTTTCATCAAATACATTTTTGATAATCATAAAATATTTCTTATCTTAATTGCAAATGACCCAAAAAAAAAAGAGAATCAGTATGGCCAGTACTATGTACTAGCTCAGTATCATATAAGCAAACTGAGTTGTTTAAGCACACTATTAAGACAGAAATATTAAAATAGTACCTGCTCACATTAAAAAAATTCCTGTTCTATTTTTTATCCTTTTAGAGAGAGAGAGAGAGAGAGTGAGCGAGCACCACCACCCCCTAAATGGGATGTGGTCATACCACCATCCTTTCTTCCTTCATTTATCTATCCTATCAGGATTTCAGACATGTACATAAATGTACTAACATGCTGGGCTGAGATTCAAACCACAATCACCTATGTGAGGTCTTTAAGCACAGGGCTCAACCACTGTGTTACAGGGCCAGCCCAGAAGATTTCCTATGCTATGGCCAGCCCCAAATTTTCCTTCCATTGATATCTTTTCTGGTCTTGTATTGTTTTATTATTAGACTCAAAAGAACATAGAGTCTAACGATGAGGACTTACTAGTTTATAACCTTGGGCAAGCGATTTAATCTGTCTGAACATTAGTTTCCTGAGTCTTTAAATGGGGATAAAAATATTGCTTTACACTGTAGGATTATTTATAGGATTACATGAGTTAATACACATAAAGTAAGTAGACTAGGGCCTGGCAAGTGGCATTCAAATTTTTAACTATTACGATTGTAAATTTTTTTTTTTTTTGAGAGGTTTTAGCTATAGGGCGCATGGGCTCGCCAGAAAGAGACAGAAAGTGAAAAATGAACCCCCAGGGAGGATGGCCGTGCCGCAATCCCTTCTCCTCCGTTCTCCTCTCAGGATCTTGGGCATGCATGCACACGCACCCAGCATGAGTTTAAGACACCAGGTCCAGAACTCAAACTGTGGTCGACTACATGGGAGTCCAGCGACATAGCCATTATGCCAACTGCTGGTCCCACAATTGTCAATTTTTAACCTAAAAGGTTTTTCCTTGTTTTTAAATAAAATCCAAACTTCATGAAGATCTATTACATATGCTATTAATAAAACACATCCATTAGGGACGAGAAGTTGGCGTAACGGCTATGTCACTGGACTCCCAGGTAGTTGACTGCGGTTCGAGTCCCAAGCCCAATGGCTTAAACTCACGCCGGGCGCATGTATGCGTGTGTCCAAGATCCTGAGAGGAGAATGGAGGAGAAGGGACTGCGGCATGGCCATCCCCCTGGGGGGGTGATTTCTTGCTTTCTGTCTCTCTCTTTCTGGTGAGTGCACATGTCCTATAGCAAAAACCTCTCAAACAAACAAACAAAACTTATATCCATTAATACACTCTTTTATTTTACTACATTTTACTCTCCATACAAGTAAGATATTTGATAAGTTAGTAAAACGAACAACATCCTAAATTTAGACCATGCCTTTGGTCTTTTTATCCACTACATATACAGTAGTAGTTTACATTTCTGAACAAGTAAAAGTACTTGACGTATGATTGATGCCTAGTGAAAGATTAAAAATACAAACACACAGATTAAATAGAAAAACAAAACATAGAAAAAATAATTACATAAATGTTCAGAAATGAAGTACTTCTATATCATTTTAACCTGCTTACCCGAAGCTTTAATGGGGCAACATTCTTCTGAGTTCCACTCCAAAGTTCCTGTACTAAATCACCATAGCATTTAGCCATATGCCCCTTCATACCAATGGGATTTGTCCTGGAAGTTTGAGAGGAAAATATGTTACCAAAGATTCTCATATATATCACAATCATGGGGACACAGAAATGTCCAATATTTCACACCAAAATATATTTTCTTTTTGAAACAAGAAATGTCCCGTGGTCCTTATTTCATACTAAACAGGACAAATGAGATTTTTTTTTCTTCCGCAGGGCAAGGGAAGAGAAGAATCACGTGATATTGAATTCAGATCAAAGTCACCAAAATGCCAATGACTCAAGAAAGATTACCTGTTGAGTTCATAAAGATGTCTCCCTGAGATAAAATACTGTGTGAGTGGCTGTGTGTTACTAACACACTGGATACTTGAGTTCATGAAGCATGTGTTTCCCAGGTTACTCAGACCTGTGGCTCCCTTTTCTGTGGGAACTGGAAAAAACAAGATGAGAGCAAAAGTCTAGCTGTTGATATGACATGGAACGGTCACTTGTATTCAATACAGTGATCTTTACTTCTCTTCTAACTAGCTAAATGGTACTAATCTTTCTGTAGCAAGTCTCTCAAATACTTAAGTATTTAAAGTATTTTTCATGTAGTGTCTCTGGCAATCATGATGATCCAAGTCATTTATAATCTAGAAATGGAAATTATTTAATGCCCTATTTTCTTTTTTTTTTTTTTTTTTTGTTGAGATTTTTGCTATAGGGTACAAGTGCTCAAACAAAGAGATGGGAAGCAAGAAATCACCTTCAAAGCGGGTGGCCATGCTGCAATCCCTTCATTATCCTCTCAGGATTTTGGGCATGTATGCACATGAGCCTGGTGTGAGCTTCAAGCCACCAGTCTAGGACTCGTACCACAGTTGACCACATGGGAGTCCAGTGCCTTAATCACTATACCACCTGCTGGCCCCATAGCTCTTTTTATTGTAAAGAATTATTTATTATTATTATTTTTAAATTTGACTAGAGGGAGGGAAAGTGAGAAAGCAAGTCACCAGGACCAGGACTGGAACCACAGTTGGCCATGTGGGGTGCTACCTTAACCACCGGCACGTGTGCTCCCCAGAAAGAGAGAAAGGAACAGAAAGTGAGAAATCACCCCCCAAGGGGGATGGCCACGCCGCAATCCCTTCTCCTCCATTCTCCTCTCAGGATCTTGAGCACGCACGCACATGCAACTGGCATGAGTTTAAGCCACTGGGTCCGGGACTTGAACCATAGTCAACTACATGGGAGTCCAGCGACATAGCCATTACGCTAACTGCTGGTCCCTATTGCTATGTATATTTTTTAAAGAATTCAAGCAATTTTCCTCTTAGTATGTCTTTAAAAATATATAAATTACTTAAGATACTGAGTTTACCAACATCAAATGCTGCTTCAGGAAAAGAAGGGGATAGAAGGAGACCCACTGAAAATTATTAACTCTGTAGTAGTTGAGAGAAGAAAAATAGGAATAAATTTAAAATAATCTCTTTAAAATAATACACGGGAGACTTACCCTTGTGTCTATCTATTTTACTACTGTTTGCTATAAAGGACATCTCCTCAGGCCAACTCATATCTTTATTGCGAACTGAAAAGACAAATAGGAATATATTAACTTAATTCATACCCATTTAATTGTCCTTGTTTTTCAAAAAAGAGTTCTTATTTCTAGATCAAAAACTGAAAAAAATTAAGTTAATGTTAGTGAGAGGCTCTGAAACCATTTCTACTGTTTATAAAGAGTTACTGGGTTAGAATTTGGAGACAAAAATATTAGAAATACCACGATTCTTTCTTAAATTTTAACAACTGTCAGAGTAGTTTGTTTTAACACAAAGGCAGTTAGAAATGTTTCCATGAAATTTGATAGAGAAAGACTTAAAAGTTTTCAATGACAGGCATATGTGTGAATTCATGTGAATATACAAGTAGCTCTGTGAGTGAGCAGCTAATGTTGATGAATAATAAAAGCTTGTATCACCAACCATGCAAGACAGTTGGTCTCCTTACTTAAATTCAAAGAAACAGCTTTAAAATGTTAAGAAATTTTGTAAGTTTGTAAGTGAATTCACTTGCTCCTACCTACCTTTCCTATCCTTATTAGCCTCTGACTATTATTTTTCTTTTCCAACAATCTAAGTAAAATTGTTAGGATGACATAATAATCAACTCATAGTTGCTTTGGGAAAAATTATAAAATAGATTATTAGTAACTCTTTAAACTCTTCCACTAAAATCAAATACAGATATATGCTTCCATCTTGTACCTTCAATTACTAGGTGTTGTTCATCCTGGATTTTCAAATATTCCAATCGATGATCCTCATCATCCAGAAGTGTAAGATAATTCTGTGTAAGGAGGAGGAAGTGTTAATTTGGTTGGTAAACTTTGAACAAGCATAGAAATTAAAATGCATGTTGGAGGCTGGCAGGTGGCATGGTGTTGTTAAGATGCTGGACTCCCACATGGCTGACTGTGGTTCAAGTCCTGGGCCTGGTGGCTTGCTTCATCACTATCCCCTGCCCCTCTCTCTCCCTGCTTCCGGTCAAACTAAAAATTAATATGCTAGTAACAATAAATAAGAGTATTTAAAAAAGAAATAAAAACGAATGTCAATGAAAAACTTCTTGTAGTTACTTAATTCATGTCACAAATATTTTGCATATTATAGCTGTTCACAAATATTTATAATTTAGGCAAATTAGGGTAAAACAATGTGTACTTCATAAACATTCTCTATATCCCTAAAAATGTGTATAATTTTTGAGACCAGTAGAAGATCCATCACATATTTAACCAAAGTTCACTGAGACTTAGATACTCGTTTTCTTTTCTAAGAATTACTTATTTATTAATTTAATTTATTATTCTTATTATTTTTATTTGACCAGAGAGAGACAGAAAGAGAGGGAAAGTGAGAAAGCAAGCCACCAGGTCTGCCACCAGGACCTGAACCGTGGTCAGACATGTGGGAGTCAATGCCCTAAACATAATGCCACTTGCTGGTCCCCAAGACTTGAATATTCTGAAGTTTTGTGAAAGTTTTCAGAATCAAAATGGAGTCATTTGTGTCAACTTGTATTAAACCCCAATAAAACTGTGTAGAGGAAGGCCATGGAGGGTTGGGGAGGTGATACTCAAGCAAGTATACCTGATAACAAGAACTGTCACAAGAACTCTGCCAGAATTGCAATCTGGTGCAAAGTCCACTGAAATCTTACATTAAAAAGTACTTCTGTAATGACATCTGCCCCCAAATTACTTTTCTAGTCTTGGAGTGACATTTGTCCACAGGATAGACATTATCTTTCTTCTTTTTTTTGGAGAGGTTTTTCGCTATAGGGCACATGCGCTCGCCAGACAGACAGAGAGAGACATAGAGACAGAAAGTGAGAAATCACCCCCCAGGGGGGATGGTCATGCCGCAATCCCTTCTCCTCCGTTCTCCTCTCGGGATCTTGGGCACACACGCACACGTGCCCTGCGTGAGATTGAAGCCACCGGGTCCGAGACGCGAACCGTGGTCGACTACGTGGGAGTCCAGCGACACAGCCATTACGCTAACTGCTGGTTCCCAACATTACCTTTCTTATTGATCACAGGAGTCAAAGATAATTATCTCATAAGGACTTATGCAATCCTTTATTTTTAAAAATAGGATAACAGTTTACTATGGCAAGCATAATACACATTGCAACATCTAATATAAAATAAACATTATTCTCCCTGTTATTCAGAGGTTGAATACCATACAGGAATTTCTTTAGTATTTAGTATGAAAATAAGAAAATGTGTTTAATGAAACTTGATCAATTACTAAAAACAGAAAATGGAACGCCAAATGTCATACAGAATTATACATTTTTGTTTACACTCACCCTGTCTAAAGTACTTATACAATTAATTCCTTTACCTTTTACAACTAAACTGAGAGAAGTATTTTTATTTACCCATTTTGCTCATGAGAAAACTAAGGCACAGAAAGTGAAGTGACTTACTCTTAGTTATACAACTCAAAAGTGGCCGGAGCCAAGATTTAATTCCTGGCAACAAGGCTTCATGTAATGTGGTCTATGACGATACGATACTGCCTCCCAGTGGTGACCAAAGGAGGATATAAAAAAGAACATGCCAGGAAATTAGAGAACTGGTAAAAACTACATTTACGATCCAATTACAGAGTATAATCTATATTGAATACATCAGGAAGGTTATTTAAGCAATTAAGAATATATAAACAATTAAATAGAGGCAGCATTTCCTCTGATGAGGTTGGAGGACGGGGGTGGGGAGGCAGAGAATGGGAAGAATTTTTCTCCTTTTTTTAATTTGCCAGAGGGCATATGTGCTCACAGGAGAGAAACAGAGGCAGAGAGAAGCAAAATGAGAAAGCCTCCCCCTATGAGGAATGGTCATGTAACAACCCCTTCACCTTTATTTTTCCCTAATTTCAGGACTTTTGGTATGCATGCACCTGGCAGGTTTTATAAGTTGCCAGGTCCAGGACTAAAACAGTATGGTTTGTCATGTGGAATCTAGCCACCACAGGCTGGCCCTACGAAAGGAGAAATTTTCACTGTATACTTTTGTATTGTTTGAATTTTTTGTTTTGAATTATTTCATTTATTTATTTTTTAATTTGCTATATGGCATGTATACTCACCAGAGGGGGCAGGGAGAGAGAGAGAGCAAGCCAAGTGAAAAAGTAAGCTACCAAGTCTAGGACTTGAACCGTGGCTGCAGGTCTCTTGTTTGAATATTTTAAATGTGATAAATTATCTTAAGGCAAATCCAAGAAAAAAAAATATATAAATATATATATATATGTTATATACATGTATATAATATATATATAGTAAAAGAAATATAAGAGATATTTGCTATTGCTAATAATAAAACAATGTTTTTAAGATGGTACTACCCATTACGGTCCACTATTATAATGTATATTAAGTGACAAATATCTACATGTATGCGTATAGAAATTTAAATGTTGAAGTTGTCTTGCTTGTTTGTTTTACTGGCTACTGGGTGTGTGTGCTCACCAGAGAGAAAGCGGGAGAAAGAGTCAGAAATCATTCCCAGGAAAGATGGCCACAACATAGTCCCTTTTCCATTCTCCTCTTGGGTTTTGAGCACACACACACATGAACCTGGTGTGATTTTCAAGTCACTGGATCTGGGATTCAAATTGAGCAGTTGGCCATGTGGGATTCAGCCACCTTAACCTCCATGCCACCTGCTGGGCCCTAAAATGTGAAGTTTTAACTGAAATCTTAGATATGGCTTTTAGCATATTTACTATATAGAAAAAAAATCCCGTACTTGTGACATATGTTTTAACACGTAGACTCATCATGACTCTGAAGTGCCTCTTACCTCACTGTTATATAGCCACAGGCGCATATCTTCCTCTTTGATGCGCAGCCTTTGAGATAGATATTCGTGAATTTCTTTGATGGTCTGCATTCGACTAAAACAGCCGGTATAGGCTAAAACCCGCTTTAAAGGTGCATTCGGAGAAGGTACATTTCCTATGGTTATAGTAATCACAAAAAGACAGTTTTTTTTTTTTTTTTAAAGCATCCCTCTTAGCAATGGGGACCATACTATTATAGGAAATAATGACAAGAAATGAAAATTACAGGTTTAATCATTTTAAATATAAAGAGTACAATACATAAAGACAGGAGATCCAAGTGTCTTAAAGTAAGTCCCAAGTTTTAACTTGGAAAAGAAGAGCAGAAATTCACAAGCCCAAATAATTGACAACATTTGGATCCCAATAAGAGTGGGTACATACTGGTGCACAGTGGGCATTAGTATCTGGCTGCCCTCAGATGGGTCACATTCAATAGTAAAATGAAATAAAACTCAGCACTGAGTGGGGGAGATAAAATGGGACTGGCTCTGAATGGCACATAGAAATAACTGGATTTACCTGATTCACTTCTTTTAAACAAACTTCCTTTTAATTATTACTTGCATCACTCTCTATTGTTAAGTGGCCTGATAATTGGTACACTGAAAATTTTACTTAAATTACTAAATTACTAAAAAGGTACAGACTCTACAAGGCCAAACAGAGTTATATTTTCTCCCCTCCTTCTTTACAATAGAGCACATATGCATGCATATGACTGTGAAAGAGAGACAGATACCCTGCACAGGGTCTAGTCATACCACAATCCCCTTTCTCCAGTCCTCTAATCCATTGGATCCTGGGACTAGCATGTGGGCCTGGTACGTCTCAGACTGACCAGGCTAGGGACTTGAACCTTAGTCATAATGTGGGATCTGCCTTCTCTTGAATTGTGCATTACCAATGGGTAATGGTGCTGGCCCTACACAATTTAAAAATGAATCTAAGAAGTCTCCCACATAAAAATAATTATGAATGAATTAAAAATCACCCTATTGAAAAGGGCAGTAGATGGCAGATCAGAAGGTGCTGAACTCCCACATAGCCGACCATGGTTTGAGTCCCAGACCTAATGGCTGGAAAGTCACACTAGGCATGTGTACGTGCATGCCCAAAACCCCAAGAGGAAAAGGGAGAAGGGATTGCAGCATGGCCAACCCCTCTGGTGGGGTGATTTCTCATTTTCCCTCTAACTGTCTCTGTGTATTTCCAGCAAGCATATGTGCCCTATGGCAAAAACATTAAAAAAAAAAAATTGCCCCATTGGAAACTATGAGGGGAGAAAATCTATAAACTGCCTGTCTAAAATGATTACAGGTGACATGACCTTGAATTCCTGAAGGGCTTACTGTAGAAACAAAAAGTGTAGAAATACAAAGGAAAACAGAAAAAAAAAATCTAACCTCATATTTCAAAAGAGGGGGATGAAATATCAAGAGATAATGGAAATTAAAGGTAGGTTACATAAGAAGGTTGCAAACCACTGGTTATGATTCAGCCAAAAATCCAGAGAAAAGCTGTATCTTAAAATGGTCATTTGTCTGTGGGAGACTGTATTATTATTATTATTATATATATATTTTTGAAAGGCTTTGGCTATGCTGGAAAGACAGACAGAGAGACAGAAAGTGAGAAATCGCCCCCTGGGGAGAATGGGCATGCCGTAATCCCTTCTCCTCTACTCTCCTTTTGGGATATTGGGCATGCACATACATGTGCCCAACATGAGTTTCAGTAATCAAGTCGGACTCGAATCACAGTCGACTACATGGGAATCCAGTGATGTAACCATTATGCCATCTGTTGGTCTTATTGAGCAACCCAAAGTGAAAATTTAAACTTAATATATGAATATAATCCCTCTGTGGTACAAGTATACAATCCCAGGTAGTTTTTTACCCATTCAATAGTGACTTAGCTTTTTCTCTCTCATTAAATGTGCTTTTAGTGAGTCTTCACCTAATAAACAAAAGCTGAGAGAAATACTGTCATCATTTGCTTTTTAGAGTTTCCAAAAAGAACTTACGCACTTAAAAGAGGCTAAAAATAATAATCTAAGGAACAACGACTTTTGTAGCCTTATCTATAGGAAAGGCTAAGTAAATGTAAATCATTGAAACTGAGGCAAGATTTGTATACTAGTCATTTCAAAAATAGTAAAAGAGTCTAGAAAATCTGTAATAAACTGAGTATTTGAGAAAGATAAACATTATGTTACGGCAGAACAAAACCCAACTGTGATCAATTTTAAACATACAGCAAAGCAAATCTTTTACTATCTGCAAGCAAAAAGTAATTCTTAAAAGAAACAAAGTAGAAAATTTGTCCAATTATATATCAGAGGATTAGTTATAAGATTACAGCAAGAAAGCATAGATTTATAAACTTCAAAATGATTAATGATTGATTTCACAACTAATTAGTAAGGAATAAAATTTCAAATATAGAACAAATTTTGAGCCTCAAAACTACTTAGTTGTAGGATTTAGAAGCATATTATAGCATCTAAGTCAATTTCTGTGGTCCCAAGCCACGGTAAGAAAATTTGAGTTCTAGATAGTATGTATTGCATAGCTCATTAAGCAGGCAGCCAATTATATATAATTTTGTACTTTTTGAATAGCACCAACAAATCTACTGAAATTTATAGAAGCAGCAAAAATCTAGGATCAGCACAAGAGTTACAAAGAATACTTTCGAAAGTGCAAAATATCTTGCCTCTCATGTTATCCTTCAAAGAGAATCAAAGAAGACATGCTATGTGTGCCATGGAAGCAAGGCTAAAACGTTTATTCAATGGGAAATTAAATCAAGAGGTTTCAGAGATTACTTCATTACTCCTGGATTTTCATGTTTTCCCCAAAGACAAGGTGTAAGCAGAGAGCACTGCTTTGCTCTAATTCTAACTAAACCAAACCAAAACAAAAAAGTGAAAGGGTTTTCATATATTATTTTAAATAATATTTAAGGAAGACAAAAAAACTAATTTGTTCAACTTCAAAGGAGTGTTAGTACTTACACAAAATTGGTGTGAGTTCCGAGATAGTTCTAACATACTAACTTATATTAATTATAATAACCTTCTGGCATTAATACAAAGTCTGAGCTGGTGTAAGTGGATGAATTTGTTTCTTTACTACAGAAGAACAATTTCAAATATTTACAAGGCAAAAGCATAGGACAAGTACTGCCCATCAGTAAAATTTAACCTCTCACAGAAATCAAAGGGGAACTTTATACATGCTATGTCTTAAAATGGGAATTTATTGTCATTTTGATAGGGTTGGTAGTTTTCAAAGTTAATGTGCTGGGAACCAGCAGTTAGCATACTGGCTATGTCGCTGGACTCCCATGTAATCAACCACGGTTCGCGTCCCGGACCTGGTGGCTTAAAACTCACGCCGGGCACGTGTGTGTGCGTGCCCAAGATCCAGAGAGGAGAATGGAGGAGAAGGGATTGCGGTGTGACCATCGCCCCTGGGGGGTGATTTCTCGCTTTCTGTCTCTTATGTCTCTCTCTGTCTGTCTGGCGAGCACACGTGCCCTATAGCAAAAAAAAAAAAAAAAGAACAACAAAAAAAAAAACCT
>NW_006159912.1:4587192-4588971 GCF_000334495.1 Tupaia belangeri chinensis
AGAACACGTCCGCAAAAGAAAAAAAAAAAAAAAAAAAGAACAACAAAAAAAAAAACTCTCCAAAAAAAAAAAAAGTTAATGTGCTATTTTCATTTTTAAAAACATAGCTGTGGTTCTGTATTATGTATTTTATAAGGTCTCCTTAGATCTAGCATGTATGTATCTAGTAAATGATGTATCTAGCAAAATATATCATGTTTGGCCAAAAATAATAGAAAAAAGAATCCAAAAATTAAACAAAAAGATTATAGTGTCCAAAGAAATTACTTCTTATAGGTTTGAGTAGAGATGAAAAAATCAGTCAATAACTGACAGTCTTCAACTTAGCTCTATCAATAAATAACAACAGCTTATCTCAAAGAAATAAAGTATGTAAAACCTATTTTCATTAATTATCTTTTAAGTTTACGAACTGGAAGAGGAAACAACCCTTCTCAGTTGCTGCTGGGATTTTTGCCTCTACTTCCATTCAGTCTTGCGCATGATCATAGATCTAAGCCCCACAAGTGATTTACTGATTCTGTATAAAAGCGGATAGGAATATATATTAGTACAGTGGTACCAGACTTTGAGCGAATTGGTTATCACTTTTCTTTTTTCTTTTCTTTTCTTTTCTTTCCTTTTTTTTTTTTTTTTTTTTTTAAAGAAATGAGTGGTATTCTTGCTGCATTCTTAAAGTTACCTCTCGGTAAATGCTGAGGAAACATTCTCAGGCTCATCATACCCATATTCACCCAGATGTTAGACTGCTGTGTCCGAGTAGCAGGCTGCTGTCTCAGAAAGAGAAGATAGCGAGGAAATAATTCCAGCTCTGGGATGTCCGTCTTGCTATTCTTGATCACCTATTATTTTAAGAGAGAAAAAGTGATCACTCTAAAAGAAACAAAAATGCCATTTTAATCTAACTTCTGAGATGTACCTTTAAATTAAAATGTTTTTTATTTCATTTTATTCTTAAACATTGCCAGACAGTACACGCACTTGCAATGGAGAAACAAAGACCGAAAGAGAGAGAAAGAGAGAGAGAGAGAGAAAGAGATGAAGAAAGTATTCCAATAGGGCATAATCATGTCACAATTCCCTCTCCTCCATACCTCCATCCTGTTGGGATTTAGGGCACATATGCACACACACCTAGTGTGTTTTTCAAGCTGTTGGGGCTGGCACTTGAACCACAGAGTTGGCCATGTGGCATCTGGCTTTTCTTAAGCACTAGGCTATGGGGTTGGTCTTAAGCATAATTTTTTTTTAATAGAGGTTTTTTTTTTCTGCTATAGGTTGTATGCACTTGCCAGAGAGACAGAGAGTAACAGAGCCAGAAAGTGAGAAGTCACCACCCCTGGGGGGATGACCATGCCACAATCCATTGTCTTCCTGTCTACTCTTGAAATTTACCCCTGGCATGAGTTTTAAGCCACTGGGTCTGGGACTTGAACTTGACTGTGGTCAACTATATGGGAGTCCAGTGATGTAATCATTACACCATCTGTTGGCTCCCTTAAATATAGTTTTTAACAAATATAATTATTAGTAACTCAAAATCAACATTACAGAGTAAGGCTTAATAATAGGCGTCTACTCTATGGAAGTTAACTTACCCTATCTCACCTATACAAAACATTCCTGGTATAAGGAAGCTCTAGCTTGGACATTATAAAAAGGAGAGTTTTTTCTTTTCATTCATGATAGATAGCATATGTATATGATGAGAGAAAAGAGAGAGAGACACAGTCTTCACAGGTTCAATAACACTGCCATCCCCTTTCCCCAGCTCTTTCC
>NW_006159912.1:4589002-4595030 GCF_000334495.1 Tupaia belangeri chinensis
ATTAGAATTAGGGGCACATGCCCAGCATGCTTTCAGACTGACCTAGGTATCCAAACCCATGGTCAGTCATGGCTTCAAGTACTGCAGTTTAGTTTACTATCAACTATACCACCAGGCTAAGCCAAGGGTTTCCCTCCTTTCCTTCCTTCCAAGTTTGCTATAGGGCACATGACCTTGTCAGAGAGTCAGAAAGAAGGAGAGAGAAAGAGTCAGAAAGTAACCCTTCAAAGGGGATGACTATTGATGCAATCCTTTCTCTTCTGCTCTCCTCTTGGGATTTGGGCATACGTGCACATGGGCCCAGTGTGTCTTTCAGGCCCTGGGGTCGGGGCCTTGAACCATGCATTTGGCTATATGGGATCCAGCCATCTTAACCACCACGCCATCTGCTTGGCCCTTAAGTATTTCTTAATATACCAAAAATACTCCAGTTATGTGATATTTATTTTATTGACAACGTAAAAAGTTAGCTTTTAAAGTAGTAAAAGTTATGCTATTCACTGTATAAGAACAGAATATGATGTTGCATAGGTAACTTACTAATATGTTAATGTTTTATCCTTTATTTATCCTCTAAATCCTTTATTTAGAGTAGTTTGCTTATCTTTAGAGATGGCAACAATCAGAATCCATTAACTTGGAATTCCTGTTATCATATGTTGTGATCTTTTATATGCTCCTCTTTCAAAAAGATAAACTACAAAAATCCACCAAAAGCTAGAGGAACTCAATCCCTAACTGAATGTCTATGTGTTTAATGAGAATAGTAATTTCAGAAATAACCTCTGCATTACTTCTATATTCACTGAACTTTTTGGCACTGGTTCTCAGCTTTTCTTCTTCTCTAGCTTAAATTCTAAATTATCCCAGATGTTCATGCATATGAATGACTTAACATACTCATCTCATAATTTCTTAACTTTAATCTGTTACTTTATTCCTTCATGTTAACCACCCACTACCATAGTATATCATGAAGGTTTGATTTTTAAAAATTTTATTTATTATTATTTGAAAATTTGATCAGAGAGAGCAAGGGAGGGAGGGAGAGAGAGAGAGAGAGAGAGAGAGACAGACAGACAGACAGACAGACAAAGGGAAATTTAGAAAGTAAGTTGCTAGGTCCATGACATGAACCATAGTAGACCATGTGGGAGTCTACTGCCTTAACTACCACATTGCCTAATGGTCTCTACGTTTGATCTTAATATAGTGCTTAATAAATGTTTAATACATGAATGAATGTTATAGAATCTAAAATTATTTGCTAACTAATTTGAACATGTACGAAGTACTCTACTATAAGACTAGACCTCATTTATAGATGATGAGATTCATATAAAAATGCAATAGAACTCATTTATGATTATGCCTTATATTAGGCACCAGGATACTTACTGGTCTAGGTAGGGCCAGGTTTGCTCCATACCAATGATAAAGGGCTCTCCACACAGGTTCTGGGACCATTTCATAATCTTTTCCATGGATCAGTTGTGGAGTTCGTTTTAATCGTCCTCCCTCTAGTGTTAATGATGTAGCCTCAGAAAGAACAAAATATAAATGCTATTTTTTAAGAGCTATTTTATTTAACTGTATTTATTATTATTATTTTGTTTTAATTGACCAGAGAGAAAAAGAGAAACAGAGGGAAAGTGAGAAAGCAAGCCGCCAGGTCCAGGACTTGAACTGTAGTCAGCTATGTAGAAGTACGGTGCCTTACCTGCCATGCTACCTGCTGGCCCCTAAATGTTAATTTTTAATATTACAAAATCTCTGTATTTTAACAAAACCTAAAGATGGAGAACAAACTCATGTCACTACTGAGTTTCATGTTGCTAGAAAAACTGAATTTTTTAACAGATTTTTTTTTACTTTTGAGAGGTTTCTGCTATAGGGCACGTGCGCTTACCAGAAAGACACAGAGAGATAGAAAGCGAGAAATCACCCCCCAGGGGAGATGGCCATGCTGGAATCCCTTCTCCATTCTCCTCTTGGGATCTTGGGCGTGCACACACACGTGCCCAGCGTGAGTTTAAGTCAGTGGGTCTGGGACTTGAACTGCAGTCGACTACGTGGGAGTCCAGCAACATAGCTATTATGCAAGCTGCTGGTCCCTTTTAAGAGATTTTTATTTGACTTTCCAAATAAACTATTTAAGAAAGGAAACTCAAGACAAATCATTTGGAAAAATCATTGAAACATTCTGAAGTAGTAAGACTAGTTTTAACATATTTCTTTCAAACAATAAAATATTATCTTTGAAAAAAATTTCCAAATACATGTGAAAAATTTTCAAAGTAATTGCCTAGTGAGAATAATAGTATTTCTAAGGATCACTCTATTACTTCTAAGCAGGTACTACATTATAGAACATTTTCATCAAAATGAACTATGCAGAGATTGCCATTTGTAATGAGCCAGCAATGTTTTGCTATGTGCTAATAACACCTCTAAAATAAAATTTACTGTCAACTTCAAAGATATTATTTTTTTAAGAGTTTTTAAATTTTTTAAGAGAAATATTTTGCTATAGGGTACATACATGTCCTCACCAGAGAGACAGAGAGAGATAAAGAGATAGAAAGGGAGAAATCACTCTCTGGGGGAATGGCCACACCACAATCCCTTCTCCTCCATTCTCCTAGAATTTTGGGTATGCACACACATGCACCTGGCATGAGTTTCAAGCTGCTGGGTCTGGGACTCAAACCACAGTTGGCCAGGTGCGAGTCCAGTGATATAAACATTATGCCATCTACTGGTTCGAAGTTTAAAATCTTTTTTTTTTTTTGCTATTGGGCCCATGTGCTCACTGGAGCCATGGAGGGAGACAGAGAGAAAGTGAGAAACCACCTCCTAGGGAGATGGCCATGCCACTATTCCTTCTCCTCTATTATTCTCTCCGGATTTGGGGTACACACACACCCAGCGTGAGTTTAGAGTCACCAGACCCAGGACTAAAACCATGATCAACCCATGTAGGAGTCCATAGTCTTAACCACTATGCCACGAGCTGGCCTGGAAATACAGTAATTTTAAAATTAGTTGTCAAAAAAAAAAATTAGTTGTCAAATTACTTACCTTTACTGGCTCTTGAGTTACTAGTGGCTGGTTATCAATAGCCCCCGGTTTTTGAGGATTAAAGTGCAACAAAATATTCCCATTGGTTCCTAACAAACACTGGTTATTATTGTCAGAACTGTTATGTTGTCGAGCAAAACACATATCAGTCCCTGGTGTGGTAGAATGCAGAATGCCTATAAAGAAAGAGAATGGAATCTTTTATGTTTAGTTATATATAAATAGACTTGAAGATACAAGTTTAGTGTCCATTTATTGGATTGATGTTATTATTCTATTGGCATGTCAATACAGTTTTAGATTCTGATATAGCTATAAAAGAAAATACAGATGTATTGTTTTTTATACATTACACAGCAAGGCACTAAGAAAAATGTCTAAAGTTATTACCAAATGAACACTGGCCACCCTCCTAGAATATCTAATAATTTGTGATGAGAATTATATGTCCTATGAAAGGAAGAGAAGAAGAGGTGTAGCTACAGAGTTGAACTTTCATAAAATTTCACTCTTATCCTTTTTTCTCCTCCCTGCAAACACATTCCAATGCTCTTGGTGAACAACAGAGGTAAGAATTCTAAACTACTAAAGGAGCTAAAAAAATAACCCAATCAGAAAGATACCCAAGGAGCTTAGAGGACGAGCAGATGGCATAATGGTTACGTCACTGGACTCCCACGTAGTAGACCGCAGTTCAAGTCGCAGACCCATCAGCTTAAACTCACACCAGGCACGTGTGCATGCGTGCCCTAGATCCTCAGAGAAGAATGGAGAAGATGGGACTGTGGTGTGGCCATCCCCCCTGTGAGTGATTTATTTCTCTTTCTAGCAAGCGCTCGCGCCCTATAGCAAAAACTTCTAGGGGAAAAAAAAAAAACAAACAAAACCCCAAGAGTTTTGTAGAAAAACTGCTAGCTCTGTCTAATTCATTTATTCTCAGAAAATCTCAAAAAGGAAGTAACAACAGGGAAAAATTAAGGGTCTTACTACCAAACTGCAGAACAGTAGTAATCAATTTAACTCAGTTGGGTAACAAAAACAACAAAGCATGTTCCCTTTCTCTGTAAGTGTGGAAGCACTAAGTTTTTGGTAAGTACCAAGGACTAAATGGAATGACACGAATTCTTTTTCAGTGTTTCTTTTTTTTTTTTGAAAGGTTTTTGCTATAGGGGGTGTGCACTCGCCAGAAAGACAGAGAGACAGAAAGCAAGAAATCACCCCCCAGGGGGGGATGGTCATGCCATAATCCCTTCTTCTCCATTCTCTTCTCAGGATCTTGGGCATGCTCGCACACGCACCCGGTGTGAGTTTAAGCCATCGAGTCCGGGACTTGAACTGCAGTCAACTACATGGGAGTCCAGCGACATAGCCATTACACTAACTGCTGGTGCTCTTTTCAATGTTTTAACAAAACAATCACACAGGATCAGCAGTTGGCGTAATGGCTATGTCGCTGGACTCCCATGTAGTCGACTGCGGTTCGAGTCCCGGACTCGGTGGCTTAAACTCACATTGGGTGTGTGTGCGTGCATGCCCAAGATCCCGAGAGGAGAATGGGGGAGAAGGGATTGCGGCAGGGCCATTCTCCATTGGGGGTGATTTTTCGCTTTCTGTCTCTCTGTCTTAAAACAAAACAAAACAAAAACAAAACAATCCCAAAGTTTGGATCTGAAATGTCCATAGAATCTGATATGAGGGTACATTTAATCCAATGAAGGTATGAGAGGTCTCTAAAAAGTTTACAGAACATGTGTATTATGAAAAACATGAGGCTGGCAGGTGACTGGTGGGTAGGGGCACTGGACTCCCACAAGGCCAACCACAGTTTGAGTCCTGAATCCGGCAACTTGCTGCTATCCACTTTCTCTCTCTCTCTCTCTCTCTCTCTCTCTCCCCTTTCCACCTTTCTGGTCAAATTGAAGTGGATGTATGTATGGATGGATGGACAGATAGATAATATAGATAGTTAAATAAATAAATAGAAAAACTATTTATAGAGTTCAAAAATTTTTTGCATCAAAATAAATTTGTATTTTAATTCCATTTTCCAAAAAGTTTTAAAAAATAATAATTTTATCTCATTTTATTTATTAATATTACTTTTCAATTTGCCCAGAGACAGACAGAGAAATAAAGGGAAAGTAAGAAAGCAAAGTGCAAGGTCTGGTACTCAAACCGTAGTCAGTCATGTGGGACTCCAGTGTCCCAACAAACATACCACCTGCCAGTCCCATCCAGAAACTTTTTGAGGTCCCCCTGTATGTTTATAGTTACTTAAGAATCTCCTAGAGATGGAATATGTTATCTTCTCAAATCTAAATTTACTGACAAAATAAGACCAAATGGAGAGATATGGTTTCATCAATGAAAATGTTGACAGATTACTGACAGAGGAATGGGTAGGACAGACAAGAATTTTCCTTTGTAAATTCAAGAATAGCTATTTCATTCAAACTTATTTCTGTTAACGGAAGTCTGAAGCCCAGCAATCCACCTACCATATCACCTGCCAAGGTAGACTTCCTTAAGAACTAACCAGGATTAACCTTCATGGAAACATACTTACCATTGCCAGCAGTTTCTGAGGCTTCAGAGGCAGTAGAAATATTATCTGAAAATTTCTCCTCTGTAGTAGTCACATAACTGAGACTGCCTCCAATTCTATCTTCACCCTGCTCCACTGGATGTACTGCTGTTCCGAATGAGTATTTTCCTCCATTCAAAACAGATGATGGCTCAATTACAACAGGGTTGGCATCCTAAAATTATGAAGTCAGAGAATATAAAGCAAAATGTAATAATGTGATACTTATGTAGCCTTCAAAAATGAATAATGCAAGTACCTATTGTTTTTATCCTCCTGTGGTTGACTATTACTATTTAAAAACATTTAAATATGTAACTAAATTTTCATCTCTTTAAAGGAAATGAGTATATATATATATAT
>NW_006159912.1:4595357-4624200 GCF_000334495.1 Tupaia belangeri chinensis
AGAGACAGAGAGACAGAAAGTGAGAAACCACCTCCCAGGGGGATGGCCACACTGCAATCTCTACACCTTCATTCTCAGAATTTGGGGCACATGCATACACATGCACCTGGTATGAGTTTTAAGTCACTGGGTTCGGGACTTGAACTGTGGTCGACTACATGGGAGTCCAGCTACATAACCATTACACCATCTGCTGGTCCCTGGAAGTCTTTTTTCATAGTAAAAATGCTAAATCAGGGCCTGCTAGGTGGTATGGTGGTTAAGATAGCTGGATCCTACTTGGATCTTACTTGGCCAACTGTGTGATTTCAGTCCCATGCCCAGTGGCTTGTAAAAAAACAAAAAAAAAAAAAAAAAAAAAAACGCTGTGCATGCTCCCCCAAAAATCCTAAGAGGAGAATAGAGAAGGGACTGTGGAGTGGTCATTCTCCTCTCTGAGGGGAGGACTACTTTCTCACATTCTCTCTGGTGAGCACACCTGCCCTATAGCAAATAAAAACAATTTTATCTTATTTATTTTTTATTATTAAAGATCACATGGTCACTCCCAAAAATAAAGAAAATATGATGAAAATAAATAACACATGCACTCAGAGTCCATCATTTAGCAAATTATATTGACATATTTCTTATGACTGAAAATATATATGTATAAATATA
This sequence comes from Tupaia belangeri chinensis, assembly GCF_000334495.1. Taxonomy (NCBI): domain Eukaryota; kingdom Metazoa; phylum Chordata; class Mammalia; order Scandentia; family Tupaiidae; genus Tupaia; species Tupaia belangeri. The sequence goes on from NW_006159912.1 coordinate 4,596,018, forward strand.
TATAAAAGATGAGTGGAGTATACAGTTAAGAGTTGAGGGCAAGGCTATGACTTATCAACTAAGGGACCTTTTTTGTAATAACTAAGCTTTTCTAAGCCTCAGGTTCTTTGTGGGTATAAGTTAGGGTACTATTTAGTCATGGAATGTGAAGACGACATGAGTGAAGCATGTAAAGTGCCTAGCATTCAGTGTGAACTTTCACGGCTATGTTAAATAGAAATATCAATCAATTTATTTATTAGATATTCTATTTTATTTATTTATTAAATATGCATATGTTTACCAGAGAGAAAGGGAAAGTGAGAAATCATCTCCCAGAGGGTATGGCCACTCCATGATCCCTTCTCCATTCTCTTGTCAGGATTTGGGGCACACATGTACATGGTTCCTGGAGAGACTTTCAGGCCACCAGATTTGGGACTCAAACAGTGGAGTAGGCATGTGGGATCCAGCACCTTTACTACCATGCCAACTGCTGGTTCTAAACAACATTTTAAACATGGCAGATATATATATACTTATATATATATATTTTTCACTTAACATTTTAGATAGGATTTTTCTGTGAGAAGCTTTTAAACAGAAATTGCATAATACAACTTTTGTAAGTAATTAGTATAGTGTGTAGAAAAGACTAGAGGCAGAAACTGAAACTGGGACAAATTAATAATTCAAACAAGAGACAACGATAATGATCATTTCAAGTTAGAGCAAGAAATAAAGAAATGAAGAGAAGAACACGGATTTAGTAGAGATGAAGGTGCTGAGAAAAATCTGACAACTGTGTATGAAAAAGGAGCAATATAAGAGAACATGGATTTAGTAGAGATGAAAGCAGTGAGAAAATCTGACAACTGTGTACGAAAAAGAAGCAACAGTAATTCCAAGGAAGAACATGGGATGCTGGCTTAGAAGACTGACTGGGAGTTGACACATTTATAAAATAAGATATACGGGTAAATGGGATGGCTTTGGGAATGCTGATTTTGGTATATTCTGGTTTAAAATATATGACATTTGAATCTATTGGGTCATTGGGAAAGTCATGATGTATTCCATATAGAAAAATAAGTCATAACTTTTCCAACGATCCAATAGTATTTGGAACACAAAAAGAGGAGTGATATAAAGATGTGGGGTTTATTAGACATCCTGAAGCACAAGAAAATGGTATATGTAGAATGAAAAGTAAACAATATTTACTGACGAGGTAATGTAAGAATCTTGTTGGGATACTGAGCCTTAATGATCTGAGAGATAAATATAAATTAGTTGATTTATAACAACTCAAAAGTGCAAATCAGGGAACCAGCAGTTAGCGTAATGGCTATGTCACTGGACTCCCACGTAGTCGACCGTGGTTCGTGTCCCGGACCCGGTGGCTTAAAACTCACGCCAGGCGCGTGTGCGTGCATGCCCAAGATCCCGAGAGGAGAATGGAGGAGAAGGGATTGCGGCGTGACCATCCCCCCTGGGGGGGTGATTTCTCGCTTTCTGTCTCTATGTCTCTCTCTGTCTGTCTGGCGAGCGCACGCGCCCTACAGTGAAAATCTCTCTCAAAAAAAAAATGCAAATCACAGGTATTTAAATATCTTCCACTAAGATATTTATGCTATGGTTTAAATATATTTTCCCAAAAATCATTAAAATTCAGTTGCAATGGTATTAAGAGGGTGGCAACTTGATCCAATTATTGGATTAAGAGGTGGAGCCTTTGGGAGGTTATCAGAATTAGACAGAGTCTTCAGGGTGGGGCCACATCATTGATTACCTATGGGTTCATAAGGAGAGAGAGTCCAGACATACAAACCCAGACACCAGCTCTCTTTTTCTCATCGTGTGATGTCCTGTGCTGCATTAGGACTGTGCAGAATCTCCACAAAAAACCCTGTGCAGATGTGGTCTGTTGATTTCAGACCTCCAAAACACTGAGCTACATTAACTTTTATTCTTTATAAATTACCCAGTCTGTGGTATTGTTACTAAGCAACAGAGAATAGCCTAAAACAGTTTATGTGTGTGTAGGTTTTCTGTTTGTTTGTTCATTTGTTTTTAGGTTTCATTCCATAGGGTGCATGTGCTTGAAGAAGAGACAGAAAGAGGGTAAGTGAGAAATCACCCCCTAGTGGAGATAGTGCTGCTGCAGTCCCTTCTCTGCTTTCCTTCTGAGATTTTGGGCATGCATACACATGCACCCAGTCTGATTTTCAAGTTATTAGGTCTGGAACTTGAACCACAGTAGGTCATCTGGGAACTCAGCACCTTAAACATAACACCACCTGCTGGCCACAGATTAAAACAGTACTAACGGTTTAAAAAAAAATAAAAACAGAGAAGACTTGAGATGGAGAAGGGAGAATGCTGAGGTGTATCTGTATTTTGAAGAGATCGGACAATTTGTGACTTAGGTACAGAAAGATCAAAAGGACTAACCAATGAAACACGATGCCACAGGCATCTGAGGAGACCAGCAAAAGCATGGGTAGAAGAACTTAGTGGTATTCAATAAGTTATGACATGAATTAGATTAACTGATCAATGAATGTGGGTCTTTTTTTTTCCACTGCCAGTCTCTTTTATTGGCCACTCAGAGCTACATTAGCTGCTGCCACCAGGAATTCTGCTTTTCCTTGTACTGCCCTTTCTGTGTCTCCCAGCTCTGCAGAGCTGGCTCCCAGGAACACAGGCCTTGGTCCCAGTGCTCTGGGAGCAAAGGGCCCTGATGGCTCTGCACCGCCTGCCGGAAGCTGCGCCTGCCAGGCCTGCACAAAGGAAACCCCAAAGCCTGGTATGAGCGTTCCCAGCCTGGGCCGCGAGGTCCCCGGCACGCCAAGGAGTTTATAGGAAATGTGAGTGGCAGCTGCAGGTACAGTGTAACCTGGGCTGTCAAAATCCCTCCACGTTGCTCTTGCATGCAGTTGGAGAACCCATGGCTACCAGCAGTCACAGCCCTTGGAAACATGCTGATGAATGTGGGTCTTAAAGGCATTACTTAAAAAGTAATCAACTGAAGCGCAAGTAAACAGCAAATTTAAAAGACAAACTCCAAGTCACAATACATCAATAACATAGTTAATGTATTAATTTATTTTTTTGAGAGGTTTTTGCTATAGGGCACATGCACTTGCCAGAAAGACAGAGAGACAGACAGACAGACAGAAAGCGAGAAATCACCCTCCAGGGAGGATGGTCATGCCACAATCCTTTCTCCTATATTCTCCTCTCGGGATCTTGGGCATGCACTCACAAGCGCCCGGTATGAGTTTAAGCCACTGGGTCTAGGACTTGAATCGCGGCTGACTACGTGGGAGTTTAGCGATGCAGCCATTATGCTAACTGCTGGTCCTGATTTTTTTTAAAGCAATCAGAACATCCCTAATTTTAGCCAACATAAGCCGCTGATCAACATCTTTGATTTGTAAACCAGATGAATACTATCAGTCTGTGGATCCTTTAGAAGTCAGCTCCAGGGAACCAGCAGTTAGCGTAATGGCTATGTCGCTGGACTCCCACGTAGTCGACCGCGGTTCGCGTCCCAGACCCGGTGGCTTAAAACTCACGCCGGGCGCGTGTGCGTGCATGCCCAAGATCCTGAGAGGAGAATGGAGGAGAAGGGATTGCGGCATGACCATCCCCCCTGGGGGGTGATTTCTCGCTTTCTGTCTCTATGTCTCTCTCTGTCTGTCTGGCGAGCGCACGTGCCCTATAGCGAAAATCTCTCCAAAAACAAACAAAAAAAGAAGTCAGCTCCAAAGGGGACCAGCAGTTAGCGTAATGGCTATGTCGCTGGACTCCCATGTAGGTGATTTCTCGCTTTCTGTCTCTATGTCTCTCTCTGTCTGTCTGGCGAGCGCACGTGCCCTATAGCGAAAATCTCTCCAAAAACAAACAAAAAAAGAAGTCAGCTTTAAAGAAATTCCACTACCTTTGATTAAAGAGTGCCAAGAATGAGAATAAAAACTTGGTTTCTAGCCACATACCAATGAATTTAACTGGATTTAAATTTTAAATAGCAATATATAGTTTTATTTTGTTAAAGAATTATCCTTCCTTCTTTTCTCCCTTCCTTCCTTCCTTTCTTCTTTCTTTTAACTTGACCAGAGAGGGACAGAGTGAAAGAAAGAGAGGGAGAGTGAGAAAGCAAGCTCCCATGGTTAAAGGAGTCCAGCGTCCTTAATCACCATGCCACCAGTCGGCCCCAGTAATACAGTCTTATAGTCAAAATTCCAAGCATTTCAGAAGTATAAATATTCATATTATTTGCTACAGATGCAAATGTTAGTATCTTCTGGTAATTATTAACTTTGTTAAAGTCAGAGAAAAGTAACTGATTTTTTTTTTTTTGAGAGATTTTCACTATACGGCGCGTGCGCTCGCCAGACAGACAGAGAGAGACATTAGAGACAGAAAGCAAGAAATCACCCCCCAGGGGGGATGGTCATGCCGCAATCCCTTCTCCTCCATTCTCCTCTCGGGATCTTGGGCATGCACGCACACGCGCCCGGCGTGTTTTAAGCCACCGGGTCCGGGACGCGAACCACGGTCGACTACGTGGGAGTCCAGCGACATAGCCATTACGCTAACTGCTGGTTCCCAAAAGTAACTGATTTTAAAAATACATATTAAATAATTAATTTACAGTGGAAGAAGTTACTCCCTGTTCAATTTTCTTTAAATCCTCTGATTACTTAAAGGAAAGGGTATAAAATTGGTGCTTATATGCTAATTTAGTGCTTGATCATTTCTGTTTTTAACCAAGAAAGAATAGCAAACTAGATAGTATACCACAATAGCAGAGTCTTCAAAGGGCAATGTGTTTAGCTGGAAATTAATAACATTATTGCCTTCTACTTCTGGCAAGTAACATTGATTTTCCATTTAATGTAGTAACAGAAAACTTACTTTCAAAGTACATTTGTGGGACCAAAAGATGATATAATGGTTATGTTGCTAGATTCCCACATGGCCAACCGCAATTCGAGTTTCAGACCCAGAGGCTTGAAACTGACGCTGCACAGGTATGCGTGTGTGTCCAAAATCCTGAGAGGAGACTAGAGAAGGGATTGTTGCATGTCCATCTCCCTGCTGCAGGGGGTGATTTCTTGCCTTCTGTCTCTCTGTCTCTCTGGCAAGCGCACATGCCCTATAGTAACAATCTGTCTCTCTCTCAAAAAACAAACAAACAAACAAACAAAAAAACAACTTGGGCTAACTGGTGGCATGGTGGTTAAGGAGGCTGAATCCCATATGGCCAACTGCGTAATTTAAGTCTCAGACCCAGTGGGCTAAAGAACACACCAGGTACAGGTGCATGTGCCCAAAATCCTGAGAGTAGAATGGAGGTGAAGGATCTGCGGCATGGCTATTCCCTCCTGAGGGTACCATTTCTCATTTTCCCTTCCTCTCACTGTCTCGCTTTGGTGAGCACACACCCTATACCAAAACTAAAATAAATAAATAAAAAAAACCCTAAGTAAAAATGGTGAAATTCTTTACATATATTTACATGAATTTATATATAGTAAATAAATAATAGTGGGCATTATATGGGAAAAAATGATAACCATAGTACACAAATGATTAAGAACTGCTCATCTACATTAAATGTAAATTTTGCACTATCAGTATTTTAAATCAGACTACTCATCAAAGAAGTCAAAATTGTATAGAAAAGAGAACAATGACCTATGGCCAAAAGTATAAATGTAAGAAGTATAAATTCAGCCTAAGCATGGTGGGAGGGAGAAGGTCTTCAAAAGTTTGTGAAAATGCATATTTTGGACAAATTTGCATGAATTTAAAGCTATCTTTGCACCAAAATAAACTCTGTACTTGAATTCTACTTTTCCTCGAATCTTTTGAATTCTCTGTCATTTGTGACTTAACAACAGAGATAGGCTCTGAGAAATATGTTCTGAGTTAGGTGATTTATTCTTTTTATTTTTAAGAAAAATCTTTGCTATAGGGTGTGTGCACTTGCTGGAGAGATGGAGACAGAAAGAGAGAAATCTCTCCCATAAAGGGGATGGCCACACTGCAATCCCTTCTTCTCCATCCTCCTCTCGGGATTTTGGGCATGCATGTACCTGGTGTAAGTTTTAAGCCACTGTGTCTGGGCCTCAAACCACAGTTGACTACATGGGAATCCAGTTATGTAACCATTATGTCACCTGCTCCTTCCCTTTAAAAAAAAAAAAAACTGTTCATTTTATTTATTATTATTATAATTTTTTGAATTCAGCTAGAGAGAGACAGAGATACAAAGGTAGTGAGAAAGCAAGCCACCACATCTGGGATTCAAATCACAGTTGGTCATGTGGGAGCCCAGTACCTCAACCACCACACAGTCCTTAGGTGATATGCCTTACGCGAACACTGTAGAGTATATTTTCATAAACCTAGATGGTACAGCCTATTACACACTTTGACTATAAGGGGTAACCTAGATGCTTTTTCTTTTTTTTAAGAATTATTTTAACTTTATTTATTATTATTGTTGTTATTATTTTCCAGTTTGACCAGAGAGAGACAAAAAGAAAGAAAAAGAGGGAAAGCGAGAAAGGAAGCCACCAGGTCTAGGACCTGAACTACGGTTGGCCATGAGGGAGTCCAAAGCCTTTAAACACCTGCCAACTTCTCTAGATGTTTTTTCTTATGGGACAACTGTTATACATGTGATCCATGATTGACTGAAATGTTATCAGTACATGACTCATTTTTTTTTAAAGAATTAATTAATTAATTAATTTTTAATTTGCCCAGAGAGGGACAGAGCAAGAGAGGGGTGGGAGGAGTGAGAAAGCAAGTGGGCAGGTCTGGCACTCAAATCGCAGTCAACCATATGGGAGAGTCCAGTGCCCTTAACCATCGTACCACCTGCCAGTCTGGTCATTTATTTTCTTAAAGATTAATATTGTGCTTCTCACAGCTTTTTCTGATCTTGAATCTATACCAAGACATACACATTAAATTTAATTCGAAAGAAAATTTTAGGATGATTTCTATTTCTCACTTTCCCTGTCTCTCTCTTACAAGTGTATGCACCCCATGGCAAAAACCATATATATGTAAAGTCTGTTTATTTAGTAAAGAACACTTTTCTAATATATACCTTTAGAAAGGACTGTTACTACTCCACTTAAATTTCCCTCTAATTTTACTAAATAAGTTACCATAGTTCTCTGCCTCCTTCCCCTCTGTATAAACTGATACTCTCTTCCCAGGTTTCACGTAAGTTAGTTAACCTTCCTGTTTAAGTAGATTTTAAAGGTTGCATGTGACAGCCACATACTAGATAATATTACAGAATGCCAGAGTACGGACAGGAATATGGAGATTCCTCCTGGTATATCTATCCCTTACTATCCCCCCCCTCAATTTTTTAATGCACAAAAGGATTATGGCAGGCAAGAACAAACTAAGTTCATGTGCTTGGCAGTGTGCTTCTGTTTATAGAGAACGTGCTGTTAAGGGCAAGGCCTCTACCATGGTACAAGGAACACAAAAAGTAATACATCCAGGACAAAGCTAGGTTATTCTTTGAGTCTTTACTGTAGGACATTACTAACTACTCATTCCCTTTTTTTTCCCCTTCAACCAATTGAGTATTATTTGTTGTATAAACCAAACCAACTAACATCTTTAAGGTGAAAAAACACTAAATTTGAATAAAGATATTACAAAATGAATTAGAGCCCAGTAAAAATTAGCTTTAGGGAGGGAACATAATTCTACTCAATTAAGGCAAACATGTTTATAGACCACAGATTACTTTATTTTTAACACCCATCATGCCATGAATTCATAGGGAATAGGTTCCAGTAGCTCAGGCTCCTTTCCATTGGTTCTCACAAAGTGTGCGTCTCTGGGTGGAGCAGGCTGGTGCTTTAGTTGAACCCAGGTACCTTTCTCTTTGGCTTCTTTCTTTTTCTGGTCATTTTCCTTCACATGTTTTAGGAAGCTATCTCTGCTCTTAGAATGTTTAATATGCTCAATACACACATTAATTCTCTTGGCAAGAATCTTGCCCTTAACTTGTTTGTTCACAACAATGCCAACAGCATGCTGGGTAACATCGTAGACTCTTACAGTTTTGCCATGGTAACATTTGTAGGGCCTTCCTTTTTTTTTTTTTTTTTAATATGATCAGTTATCTAATTAGGTTCTTGGCAAAAAAAATCTAGAACACCAATTTGTGAAGATAGACTCCATTTGTAAGGGCAAACATGGATCGCAGGTAGCCATGGAGCTGAGGAACAGCTTTGATTTTTGGTAAAATTTGCGAATCCACAGCTTTCTGATCAATCTTGCGCTGCTCTGAAATTTCGTATTTCTCCTTCTCCTTTTTGAACAGTACCCATTCCCTTAATGTCTATAATATCATCTTCCCTTTGTGTTCGTCATTTTGGTTAATTACTGGAAGATGGCGGTTCCAGCCAAAAGGAAGGACTAACTACTCATTCTAAGACCAAACTAAGACCATAAAGACCAAAAAATGAAAGAAAGAGGGAAGCTTTGTTCCAGTTATTCTGTTTCTACTTATCATCATCTACCTACAAAGTCTTGAAGTCATTAGCCTACAATTATTCCTTCTAAGAAACAAAAGTTCACGCTTCCTAGTTAATATATTTACATGAAAAAACACACTACCGACTCAGTAAAACTGAAAGAGAACAAGGAAAAATGATGGGGTACATAATGTAAAAAAAATAATTACCTAACTACCAGTTATCTAATAATAAGTAGTGACAAAAAAGAATGTAGGAGAAAATGTGAATAAAATTATAATTTTGGTTAGTTGTCATCTGGCAAATAACAACCAGTCTATATATCAAATGGGTCTCCCAGAAAAAGAACATTTGATTCCTGCATTATTCTTTCAAGTTTTCTAATTCCTTTGTTTTTTTTTTTTTTTTGAGAGATTTTCACTGTAGGGCGCGTGCGCTCGCCAGACAGACAGAGAGAGACATAGAGACAGAAAGCGAGAAATCACCCCCCAGGGGGGATGGTCACGCCGCAATCCCTTCTCCTCCATTCTCCTCTCGGGATCTTGGGCACGCACGCACATGCGCCCGGCGTGAGTTTTAAGCCACCGGGTCCGGGACACGAACCGCGGTCGACTACGTGGGAGTCCAGCGACATAGCCATTACGCTAACTGCTGGTTCCCAAGTTTTCTAATTCTGAAGAAAAAATAAAAATTCTATGTTTCAAATAAGACTCTAGAATACTCAGTGATGAGAATTTCTTTTTTTCTTTTAGAGTTTTCTTTTTTTTACAATAGGGTGTATGTGCTTGCCGGAGAGACAGAGAGACAGAAAGAGAGAGAGAGACAGACAGGAAGTTAAAAAATCACCCCCAGGTGGTATGGCCACACCACAATCCCTTCTCCTCCTTTCTCCTCTCAGGATCACATACACACACACACCACGCACACCACACACACACACACACACATGTGCGCGTGCAAGCACACCCTGCCTGAGGTTTAAACCACCAGGTCCAAAACTCCAACCATGGTTTACTACATTGGAGTCCAGCAATGTAACCATTACACCATCTGCTCGTCCCAAGAATTTCTTCTTAAACTGTTGGTTTGAAAAAATGGTAGATTATCTTTTAGAAATTCTGAGTTCTGATGTTAGTTCTGAAATTAACTGTTTTAAATAGGAAACAAACACTTCTCACCCAAAGATCTTCAACTTTTTTTTTTTTTTTGGAGAGGTTTTCGCTATGGGGCGTATGTGAGAGAGATTTTTGTTATAGAGCACATGCGCTCACCGGAGGGACAGAAAGTAAGAAATCACCCCGCAGGGGGGATGACCACGCTGCAATCCCTTCTCCCCCATTCTCCTCTTGGGATCTTGAGCACGCACGCACACATGCCCAGTATAAGTTTAAGCCACTGGGTCCGGGACTTGAACCGCGGTCGATTACGTGGGAGTCCAGCAACATAGCCATTACGCTAACTGCTGGTCGGAAGATCAACTTTTTGATGGAAAAAGGAAACCAATGGGGACCAGCAGTTGGCATAATGGCTATGTTGCTGGACTCCCACATAGTTGACCATGGTTCGAGTCTGGACCTGGTGGCTCAATCTCACGCCGGGCACATGTGCATGTATGCCCAAGATCCTGAGAGGAGAATGCAAGAAAAGGGATTGCGGTATGGTCATCCCCCCGGAGGGGGGGATTTCTTACTTTCTGTCTCTCTGTCTCTCTCTGTCTTTCTGGCGAGTGCACGTGCCCTATAGAAAAAAACCTCTCTTTAAAAAAAACAAGGAAACCAATGGAGGACAATATGAAAACAATGTAGTTGAGATAACACAGGTAGTAAAGTCAATCCTTAGATTTGATTCCAGATCTACTCTGAACAAGATATTCAGATTACTTAGAAAAAAAAAAAATTCAGATTACTTTTTCTCTCAGCACCAGGATCATCTTAGGTAAAATGGGTACAATAATGTCCACATAAGGATGTTCTGAGAATTAAATGAGATGTAAGATATATGACATATATGCAGGACCTTCAAAAAAAAACTTCACAGAAAATGCTTATTATAAAAAAACTGCAATGACTTCAAAATTTCTTTTGCACCTAAATTAACTTGTACTTTAATATCATTTTTCCACAAATTTTAGGAAGTCCCCTCATGCAGTCAACCCTGGCCTCATATTGCTTTTCTCATAGTGTTGTTGCAAAGAAAGAAGTTTAAGTTTAAGCAAAGAGCCTAGCCCTATAGCAAGTATTAAATAAATATTCTTTTTTTTTTTCATGAAGTTTTAATGTAAGTAGGAACATTTTACAACTGGTAGTCACTCATAATCTGATGAATGTAAAGATCCAGTGAAAAACATAAACAGGAATATAACTCACGTATTTGACATATTCTTTCCACTGTTGCCACCACTGGATGGAAATGATAAACCAATTGTGTCCTGGTTGCAGACCATACCTGCTCTCTCGTTCTAACCACCCTCTGTATATACAAAAGAAATTCAATATAGCAAATTAAGTTGTGTAAGACAGATGACAACATGCCCAAATTATCACTAGAAGTTTTACAAAGAAAAAACATGAAACAGGTCCTCAGGAAAGATTGCTGAAATTAAAATGACTATTGTTTCTGTTGTTAAGACAATTTCAAGAGTCAAGAGATGAAACATCATACTAATGTTTTTAAAAATAGTTTTATTGGGCCAGCTGGTAGAGTGGTGGTTAAGGCGGCTAAATCCCACATGGCCAACTGCATGGTTTGAGTCTTAGACCCAGTAATTTGAAAAACACATTGGGTACATGGTGCTTGCATCCCCAAATTCCTGACAGGATGGAAAAATGGAGGAGATGGGATTGTGGCATGACCACGCCCCATTGAGGGTCATTTCTTGCTTTCCCTCTCTATTTCTCTCTCCCCTGATACATAAGTCCTGTGATAAAATTTTTTTTAAAAAGTATAAAAAATAAGTAAACAGCTTTATTAAGGAATAATTTACAGATTAATAAAGCAGATTTAAAATCTGTTTTAAGTATATAACAATGATTTCAGTGCACTTATCAATGTAACCACTACCACCACAAACCATTTAAAACATTTCGAATATCCCCAAAAAACACCTCTTGTGTTCACTTTGTGACAATCCCTATTACCACTCCCAGCCCCAGAAAGTCATGAATCTATTTTGTATCTTTTATAAATATGCCTTTTGTGAATTACTCATATAAATGGAATGATACAACTGGTTAATAATGATGGTGGCCATGCTGCAATCTCTCCTCCTTTAGCCTCCTCTCAGGATTTTGGGCATGCATGCAAACATGCCCAGAGTGCATTTCAAGCTGCCAGGTTTGGATGCAAACCACAGAGATAACCATGTGCAATCCAGCCGCCTTAACCTCCACAACACCTGCTATCCCTTATCTTATGTCTTTATTTCAAAAAATTAAATTTAGTATTAAAACTTGGCCTCTAAATTAGTCTATTCTCCTGGCTAGGAAGGTACTTTAGTAAAAGTATTTCAATATATGTCTATTTTTGAGAAACAAAGTCTTACTATAATGATTACCTTAAGACAGACTTCATAATTACTTAGTAACTAATATATTTCAGGTGTTAGAAATTTCAACTGGAACCGGCCAGACACTGGCCAAGCAGTAAAACCAGACAACACAGAGAGGCTAACCCACATGGGAGGGCTCTTAGCTCACAAAGACCTCCCTAATATGCTGGAATACACATGTACATGACCCTGGGCTGGCTGAACTGAGAATAGGTTATGGCATTAAGACTATATTGAGGTTTGGCTGTCTCTCTTGTATATGGAAAAAATAAATAAAATCAACTTAAAATAAAAAAAAAAAATTCAACTATACAATGAAATTTCAACTATTTGGTTATAATGCAAATTAAAACAGCAGACTTACCTAATAATTTGTCCTTCTTCTTCTGGAGTGGCTGGTCTTAATCCCAGAACTATGTGACACACCTTGAGAAAAAGATGGTAAATCAAATTTGATTGATACCAATGACTAGCCTGTGTAATATTCCACATTTTCTGCACAATCTCCACTTCCTAGACGAGAATCTGATTTAGCAATGACTTTCAACTGATAACTTATCAATTATTATCTTGGGTAAATTTCAACTTTAGCTGAGTGTTATTTGTTTTTTAGTTTTTTTTTTTTTCCATAGGGGACATGTACTTGCTAAAAAGAGACAGAAAGAGGGAAAGTGAGAAATCACTGCCCAGGAAGATGGCCATACCACAATCCCTTCTCCTTCATTCTCCTCCTGGGATTTTGGGCATGCATGCACATGTGCCCGAGGTGATTTTCAAGCTGCCAGGTTCAGGATTTGAACGGACATGTGGGAGTCCAGCGCCTTAACCAACATGCCACCTGCTGATCTTTTTTTTTTATTAAAAAAAAACACCCCAGTGGACACTAACTTCAAAATCTCCAAGTGGGAAAGAAATGGTAAAAGAAAGGAAAAGAGGGAAAAAAGTTTTTTTTCCCCAGAATATTTCAATACTCTGTGTGTGTGTGTGTGTGTGTGTGTGTGTGTGTATGTGTTTGGCCATAGGATACATGGATGCACAGGAGAGAATGAGAAGGAAAAAGCACCCCCAAACGGGGCCTGGTCTTAAATTCTTTTTCCTGCAATTCTCTATGTCACAATCCTGGGCATGTGAGTGCATGCTGAGCATGTTTTCGAAGCAGCTGGGGCTGGATGCAAACACTGGTCAGCCATATGTGATCTGGCTTTCTCTGCCAGCGCTTAACCACTGTGCTACTAGGATGGACCAATACTATATATTTTAATATGATGCTCACAGAGTACTTCTTCTTTGTTGCAACATGTATTACTGAATGCAGATGCTACAATTTATTTACCAACTCTGTTGATAGATATGAGTCATTTTCTGGTTTTGATTCTAACAAAGAATGCTTATGAAAATACGCATAAGCTGTCCCAAGGTGCAGTGATTAAATGCTTTGCCTAGAAAGTCAGATCCCACATACCTGACTGTAGTTCAAGTCCCAGCCCCAGTGGCTTGAAATGGAAGAGAAAAGGTTGTGGTGTGACTAAGCCCCCCTGGAGGGTGCTTTTTCTCTCTCTGGTGAGCCCATGCACCTACTTGTAATAAAAAAAATTATACATATTTTTTAAAAAAAGAACACACTTGTATGTCTTGTGGTGTTCATATGTAGAAGCTTCTTTAGGTACACACAAGAGGTATTTGTGACTTGCTGGGTCACAAGGTATACATTATGTCCAGTTCCATATTTTGCCAGATAATTCTAAAAATATCTCATAAATAATGCCAATTTCCAAAGTGTATACAAATTACATTCCCACCAGCAATGTGTGAGAGTTCTACTTGCTTGTTATCTTCAATAATACCTCATATCACTTAAAAACTAGTCATCGTGGTGGGTATCTAATATGAAAGATCTTCAAAAAGATCATGAAAATTTCTATTATTAAAAACACTAAACTATGCATAGATTTCAAACATTTTTGGTATCAAAATAAACACTTTTAAAATTCCATTTTCCATGTACTTTTTAAGGTCCCCTCAGAGGATTTTACCTGTGATTTTTTTTTAAGAGAGAGATTTTTACTACATGTTGAGTGCATTCCCGAGAGAGAGAGAGACAGAGACAGAGACAGACAGAAAGACAGAAAGTGAGAAATCACCCCCTCCAAGGGGGATAGCCATGCCTCAATCCCTTCTCCTCCATCTCAGGGTCTTGGGCATGCATGTACATACACCTGGCGTGAGATTTAAGTCGCCAGGTCCAGGACTCAACTACGTGGAAGTCCAGAAACATAACTTTAACGCCATCTGCTGGTCCCTTGAGTGTGATTTTAGTATGTATTTCCATGGTAACTTAAAGAGGTTAGCCCTTTTCCATAAACTCATCAGGTATTTGGGTATATTTATTGTTGTTTTTCATTTTGTTTTTGTTGTTTTAAAGTGCCAGAAGGTACCTACTTTTACCAGAGACAGAGAGATATAGAAAGAGAGGGAAAGGGAGAAAGCACCCCTCAGTGGGGCATGGCCACTACACAGTTCCTTCTTGTCTACTTCTCCATCCTGTTGGGATTTTGGGTAAACACACACACATAGCACTCAGTGTGTTTTTCAAGCTGCCAGGGTTGGGATTTAAACCATGGTTGACCATGTGGGATTTGGTTTCCCCTAACACTAGGTTATGCAGTTAGCCTCGGATATTCTCTTTTGTAGTTTCATTTTAAGTTTTTTGCACATTTTTACCTAGGGACTGTATATATTTCTTACTGATTTTTGTTCTGTGTGACTTAGATACAAGTATTTTTTTGGATATAAATATTAAAAATATCTTCTCCTACTCTGGTTTATCTTTTCACCCTCTTAATAGTATATACTGAGAAATTTTTTTTAAAGTTCTTAATTTTATTGAAGTTCAAATTAACAATATTTTCTTTCAGTTAGTACTTTATGTGCCTTGTTTAAGAACTCTACCACATCAAAATCATTAAGACATTCTACATTTTTTTCTAAAAGTTTTATTTTTTGCCTCTTACATTTAGAACCGTAAGCTATCTGAAACTTTTTTTTTTTGAGAGGTTTTCATGACAGGGCGCGTGCGCTCGCCAGACAGAGAGAAATACAGAGACAGAAAGCGAGAAATCACCCCCCAGGGGGGATGGTCACGCTGCAATCCCTTCTCCTCCATTCTCCTCTCGGGATCTTGGGCACACACGGACACGCACCAGCTTGAGTTTTAAGCCACTGGGTCTGGGACGCAAACCGCGGTCGACTACGTGGGAGTGCAGTGACACAGCCATTACGCTAACTGCTGGTTCCCAGCTATCTGAAATTTTTGTGTATGGTCTCAGCTAGGAGTCATGACAATTTTTTTTTATATTTAGATACCAAGTGACCCAGCACCAATGGGAAAAAATAGCAAATTATGATGGCTTTTGCAATTTAAATTATTCTCTACATGTCTACATGCTGTTCTATCATAAGCTGTAACATAAACATCATTTACATTCTGATTTCCTACCATGATTTTAAGAAACTTTAGCATGCATTCATGTTCTCTTTTCTTTTGATAGAAATCACATGCATGAAAGAGAGAAAAGGCATCCTTGATAGGGTCTTGATATGCTATGATCTCCTTTCTCCAGTTCTCCTCAGGATCTGATGTGCCCACATGGGCAACTGATGTGGTTTTCAGACCCCCGTCCCCACCAAGATCCAAACTGCTGTCAACAATACAGCTTCCAATACTGCAGGGCATCAGCATTAGCCCTGTACCACAGCAGCTAGGCCATTCATACTTTATCTTCTAATTTCTTAGATGATAGACAAGATAATATAATTGTCTTTTTATAATACATGGTTTTGTAGCCTAGATGTGATAACTGTAAATATAATGTGATGGAAAAGATGTAAAACTACTTATAGTATTACCCTCTGATCCTGTCATTTATCTTAAACATACCTGGAAAAGGAGATTCAAAAATTCATTGGCGAGAACATTTTTCACACTCCAGATCTGATAGTCTTCCAGAGTAAGATGGCCTAAATACAGAGACAGAAAGCGAGAAATCACCCCCCAGGGGGGATGGTCACGCTGCAATCCCTTCTCCTCCATTCTCCTCTCGGGATCTTGGGCACACACGGACACGCACCAGCTTGAGTTTTAAGCCACTGGGTCTGGGACGCAAACCGCGGTCGACTACGTGGGAGTGCAGTGACACAGCCATTACGCTAACTGCTGGTTCCCAGCTATCTGAAATTTTTGTGTATGGTCTCAGCTAGGAGTCATGACAATTTTTTTTTATATTTAGATACCAAGTGACCCAGCACCAATGGGAAAAAATAGCAAATTATGATGGCTTTTGCAATTTAAATTATTCTCTACATGTCTACATGCTGTTCTATCATAAGCTGTAACATAAACATCATTTACATTCTGATTTCCTACCATGATTTTAAGAAACTTTAGCATGCATTCATGTTCTCTTTTCTTTTGATAGAAATCACATGCATGAAAGAGAGAAAAGGCATCCTTGATAGGGTCTTGATATGCTATGATCTCCTTTCTCCAGTTCTCCTCAGGATCTGATGTGCCCACATGGGCAACTGATGTGGTTTTCAGACCCCCGTCCCCACCAAGATCCAAACTGCTGTCAACAATACAGCTTCCAATACTGCAGGGCATCAGCATTAGCCCTGTACCACAGCAGCTAGGCCATTCATACTTTATCTTCTAATTTCTTAGATGATAGACAAGATAATATAATTGTCTTTTTATAATACATGGTTTTGTAGCCTAGATGTGATAACTGTAAATATAATGTGATGGAAAAGATGTAAAACTACTTATAGTATTACCCTCTGATCCTGTCATTTATCTTAAACATACCTGGAAAAGGAGATTCAAAAATTCATTGGCGAGAACATTTTTCACACTCCAGATCTGATAGTCTTCCAGAGTAAGATGGCCTATCTGAAAGACATTCAGAAAGAGCCCAGGTTAAGAACATAATTTTTTACAGCATTTGAATAAAATCTGGTTTATTAAACTTTTATTGGTTATTTTTTTCTGAGAGCAAACCAATAATTTATAGTAGATACTGTGTTCATCTGAAAAGAAGGCCAGCTAGTGTAAATTTGAAAGTGGCAAAACTTGTACAAATGCCACTTATAATTCTTTTCAAGCAATCAGCAGTAACAGGCAAGTTATCACTGACAATCTTTCTCCATTAAGACTTGGAAAGTAACTTACACTATTTCTGCCACAAGGGTTACCTATGGAAAAACCACAAAATGCTCTGGGTATATGTAAGATGGAATATTTACTAATTTTGAAACCAAAAAGCAGACTCTGCATTATGTTCTTTCATACTAACAATTTAAGGCTCAGAAACATGACAACACCAAGACTTTTTTAAAAGAATTAGTTTATTTAACTTTATTTTATTTATTTCAATTTGATCAGTGAAGGGGCGGGGGGAATGAGAAAGCATGCCACCAGGTCCAGGAATTGAACCATGGTCACCATGTGGGAGTCCAGTGCCCTTAATCACCGCACCACCTGCCAGCGCCAACACTAAGCCTTTTTAAAGACTTAAAGGAACTAATATATAATCAAGAATGAGTATCTATATTGCATTTCCCCAAAATATAACTTAACATTACTTCTCTGAATTGAGTAAAATGACATATGTTGTCATGTCAGTATGTACCAAAAATTACATGTATATACAAAAGCCAATAATTTTTTTTCTTGCATGACCAAAAAAATGAAGCAAATGTTTGTTACTTCATGTATTCAACTGTTACCTAATAATCCTAATACGTGTTTCTGCGTTTATTATTTAATAGTATGGATATATTCTCTTTTCATTATATAATGTCATACTATATAAAAGATTTTAAATCACCCTGATTATAGCTACTGGTTTTCATGATCAACTGCTGTTTACATATGTTAATAGCAATCTACGAAAGATTTCTTCCTCTTCACTTTCCTATTAACTACTCTAAGGTAGTGGGTAAACTGTATAAGTTTGTTCCTGTATGTCTGCCTAGATGAATTATTTTTTCTTTTTAAAAAATATTTTTCTTTTATTACCAGATGGTGTGAATGCCTGTGAGACAGAGACAGAGAGAGAGAGAGAGAAAATGCTCCATCCTCAATGGGGCATGGTCACAGTATAATCCTTTTTCTTCTATTTCTCCATTCTGTGAGGATACTGGGCATGGCTAAAATGCTGTTCAAGTTGCTGGATTTTGGACCTCAGTTGGCCATGTGGGATCTAGATCCCTCAACTGCTAAGTAACAGGGCTGATCCACCCTGATGCATTCAATAGAAAAATTTATAATTTGTGTTAATGCAAACATATTTGGTTTAATTAGGTAGGCCACTTGATATAAATATTTACTGAACTTCACAAAAACAGTAAGAAATCAACAAAGCTATTCTAGTAACATTAACCCTCACTTTTTTTTTTCCTGTTTATTTTCAAATTTCCAGAGGGAGACAGATAAAGAGAGAGAAACGGGGCCAGCAGGAGGCATGGTGGTTAAAGGCACTGGAATCCCCACATGGCCAACAATGGTTCAAGTCCTGGACCTGATGGCTTCCTTTCTCACTTTCCCTCTCTCTGGTCAAATTGGAAATAATAATAATAATAATAATAATAATAAAATAAAGTTAAAGTTAAAATAATTCTTTTTTTTTTTTTTGAGAGGTTTTTCACTATAGGGCACGTGCGCTCGCCAGATAGACAGAGAGAGAGAGAGAGATAGAAAGCGAAAAATCACCCCCCAGGGAGGATGTTCACACCACAATCCCTTCTCCTCCATTCTCCTCTCAGGATCTTGGGCCCACACACACGTACCCGGCGTGAGTTTTAAGCCACCGGGTCTGGGATGTGAACCGCGGTCGACTACATGGGAGTCCAGCGACATAGCCATTACGCCAACTGCTGGTCCCAAAGGTAAGAAGTTTAAACAGATCTCTCAAGCTTATAAAGTTCTCTCTGATGTAAAGAAAAGGGAAATATATGACAAAGGAGGACAGTAAGCCATTCAAGAGTGGGGAACAGGTGGCAGTTTTGGCTCCCCAATGGACATCTTTGATATGATTTTTGGAGAAGAGGAAGGATGCAGAGAGAAATAAGAGGTAAAAATGTTGTTCATCAGCTGTCGGTAACCTTAGAAGATTTAAATAATGGTACAACAAGAAAACTTGCCCTGTGATTTGTGACAAATGTGAAGGCTGAGGTGGTAAGAAAGGAGCAGGAGACTGCTGTCCCAACTGCCAAGGTACTAGAATGCAAATAAGAATTCATCAGATAGGACCTGGCATAATTCAGAAAATTCAGTCTGTATTCATGAAGTGCCATGGCCACGGGGAACAGATCAGTCCTAAAGCTAGATGTAAAAGTTGTAATGGAAGGAAAATAGTTTGAGACAAGAAGATTCTAGAAGTTTAAATTGACAAAGACATGAAAGATAGGCAGAAGATAACATTGTATGGTGAAGGAGACCAACAATCAGGACTGGAGTCAGGAGATATCATTGTATTAGATCAGAAAGATCATGTTATTTTAACTCAGTGAGAAGACCTTTTCATGTATATGGACATGCAGCTGCTTAAAGCATTGTGTGGCTTCCAGAAGCCAGTGTCCACTCTTGACAACTGAACCACAGTTATTACCTCTCATCCAGGTCAGATTATCAAACACAGAGATATCAAGTGTGTGTTAAATGAAAGCATGCCAATTTAACATAGACCAAAAGAAAACGGTCACTTAATCACTGAATTTAAGGTAAACTTTTCTAGAATTGCTGTCTCTTGATAAACTCTCTTTGCTAAAAAAAACAAAAACAAACAAACAAACAAACAAAAAACTTCTACCTGAGAGGAATAAAATAGAAGAGACCGATGAAATGGATCAGGTAGAACTGGTGGACTTTGATCCAAATCAGGAAAGATGGGTGCTATTACAATGAGAAGTCTATGAGGATGATAAACATCATCCCCAAGGTGGTGTTCAGTGTCAAACCTCTTACTCTTAGCAGTGAGCAAGTAACACTCACTGTTAGCATTTTATATGCAGTAGTGAATGACTGAAGGACTATAACGATAATATCTTCTCTACTTTTGTTTTTAACATTCATCTATGGTAGTGTATTAAAAGTTAAACAAAGAATAAATGCAAATGTAAAAGTTCTGACTTTGCCTTGTATGTATGTTGACTTCAGTGTACAAGATGCAGTTTTAATAGCTATAAAAACCACAATGTCCCCCTAGCATTTTTTTAGGTCATTCCTTGTTAACTGATTTCAGCTATGTACATGGATGAGTTTAGACTGAAATGCTAGATATATATATATATTGACTTCAGTGTATGACCCCCTTATTGTTAAGCTATGAAATTAAAACTCTGTATTTAACTGGCAAACAGAAGGAGGAAAAAACATAATTTGTAGGGGGAAAAAAAAGATGGAAGATGGTAAAAATTGCCTAATAAAGCTCAAGCCCTAAAAACATATTTGTTTCTACTGATAATCAGTAAACAGAACAATTATGATTCCTTCTACAACTGCAATTGAAGAAAAAAAAAAAAAGAACACCAATATTCTTTATTTCTCCCCCAAATCTCTAATTAACAACACCATTATAGTCTCTATTCCAACAACCTGCTACTTGATTAACTGTCAATGTTTGAGCAGAAAAACTCAAATTAATTCAAATATGTCTTATCTACATAAGTTACTTTGAATTTCATAGGAACACAAAAGACATCAGAGCAATGCAAGCTACAGGAGTAAATCTATTAAGCTATCATTGCTAATATATTTACCAAACTAAATAATTCAGAAATTTCTTCACTTTTTTTGAGAGAGAGATTTTTGCTATAGGGTGCATATACTCCCTGGAGAGACAGAGAAATGAGAAATGAGAAATCACCCCTCAGGGGAGAGGACCACGCCACAATCCCTTCTCCTCCATTCTCCTCTCGGAATCTTGGGCATGCATGCTTGGTGTGGGGTTTAACCCACTAGGTCCAGGACTCAAACCAGTTGACTACGTGGTAGTCCAGTGATGTAACAATTATGCCATTTGCTAGTCCTCAGAAATTTATTCTCTTGGGACCAGTAGATGGGTGGCTAAGGCACTGGACTCTCACATGGCATGGCCAACCACGGTTCCAGTTCTGGAACTGTCATCTTGCTTTCTTACTCTCCCTCCCTCTCTCTTCTCTGTCTCTCACTGGTCAAACTTAAGAATGGTAATAATAAATAAAATTAAATTATTTTTAGAAAATGTATTCTTTCTAAAATACATGCTATCACTGCTATTATATACTAATTCTTGCTGTTATTAAAGAAATCACCATAACTGGAGCCAGCAGGTGGATTGGTAGTTAAGGGCACTGGACTCCCACATGTTTAACCATGGTTCAAGTCCCAGACCTGGAGGTTTGCTTTCTAACTTTCTCTCTCTCTCTCTTTCACTGTGTTCTTCTCTGGTCAAATTTAAAAAATAATAATAAAGTTAAATAAAGTAATTATTTAAATATAAAATGAAATCACCATAACTATTTGAAATTTTATTTTAAAGAATATACGTATTAAAGAAAAACATTTTCCTCATCTTAACCTTACAGTTTTTTCTAGTTAATTTCTACTTAGTACTGAAATCAGTATTCCAACTATATGACAGCGTTGCTTCTATTCATGAACTTCATATAAATGGAATTATACAGTATCTATTCTTTCTTTCTTGGACTTCTTCTGTTCAGTATTAAGTTAGCTCTACTATCAATTATTAACATGGAAGAAATAAAGATTATAGACTACAGATATTAAGAGCTATTGCTACTTAATTCTTATACAATGTATAGTGCAGACTATATATGTTTTCTCACATATTATACATCATAGGATTGTTTAAAGGTTAAAGGATCTACCTTAAGAGATCACTTGGAATATTTTCCTTTTTTTTTTGGAGAAGTTTTTGCCATACGGCGTGTGCGCTCGCCAGACAGACAGAGAGAGATGCAGAGACAGAAAGCGAGAAATCACCCCCCAGGGGAGATGGCCATGCCGCAATCCCTTCTCCTCCGTTCTCCTCTCGGGATCTTGGGCACGAACGCACACGCGCCTGGAGTGAGTTTTAAGCCACCGGGTCCGGGACGCGAACCACGGTCGACTACATGGGAGTCCAGCGACATAGCCATTACACTAACTGCTGGTCCCATCACTTGGAATATTTTAACCATAGGTCCAAGAAGTACTTGGCTGGAATGATACAAAAGAGATTCAAGCATGTATATAAAGCATGTATATAAGCTATACATCCCAATTCAGAATATGTGTTATTTTTAGAAAGAAAAAAAATTAGTCCTAGCTGGACTCACCTTTGTGGTGTCATGTGCATTCAATATATCTTCTACAATATCAGAGACATCTGTATGCAATTCCTTTAAAAAACACCAAAGAAGTAATTAAGAAAGTAAGATACAATTTTCATTATTGAGTGGTTAAGGTATACTGTATATTAATCAAATTTTTTAAATTTGTTTGTTTGTTTGTTTGTTTGTTTTAGGTTTTTGTCATAGGGCGCATGTACCGGAGAGGAGAGAGAGAGAGAGATATATAGAGAGGGAAAGTGAGAAATCACTTCCCCAGGCTGTATGGCCATGCCACAATCCCTTCTCCTCTTAGGATTTTGGGTACACATCCACACACACATGCCCAGTGTGATTTTTTTTTTTTTTGAGAGGTTTTTGCTATAGGGCATGTGCGCTCGCCAGACAGACAGAGACATAGAGACAGAAAGCGAGAAATCACCCCCCAGGGGGGATGGTCACGCTGCAATCCCTTCTCCTCCATTCTCCTCTCAGGATCTTGGGCACGCACGCACACGCTCCCGGCGTGAGTTTTAAGCCACCGGGTCTGGGAGCAAACTGCGGTCAACTACGTGGGAGTCCAGCGACATAGCCATTACGCTAACTGCTGGTTCCCCCCAGTGTGATTTTTAAGCTGTTGGGTCTGGGACTCAAACCATAGCTGATTATGTAAGAGTTCACAGCCTTAACCACCATGCCATCTGTTGGCCCCAGTCAAATATTCAAAAAATTACCATAGGTCATATTTTTTAAAAAATTGAGATAATATTCCTGTTGTTTCATTCTAACTTTACACAGTAAGTTCAGTTTATTAAATTTTTCTAAGCCAAATTTCTCCCAATTTTTCATCTTCAGCTATGAATATTTTTTAGTATAACACAGCAATTAAAAGCAGTAACAAATTGTTTTCTCATTAAAAAAAAATCATTACTCCATATTTTCTCTTGGAAGTTTATATGCAACAAAATGTATACAATCAGAACTTACAGGGATGTCATCAGTGCGGTTGTCCTTCCAGACCTCTAAAAGTGCAACTACCATGTCTCTCAGTTCAGTCCTGGAAAGAACTCCATCACGGTCAACATCAAACACCTTAAAGCAAACTAATACAAAGAAACTAGTAAGAAGGATAATTATTTTTATAGTCTAAAGCATAATACATTTTACTAAAAGCTGCTCTTGTATAATTACTTAGTTTCTTAAACAAGTACTAGGTCATCAGGGAAGTCAATACATATTTTTCTGTGTTTTTCTATCAAATGCATCATGAGTTTCCTGATGACCCAATAAATTCTGGAGCAGTCCTCATCTGCAACAGACCATACTCTGTCATTAACATCCTGGGGTTTCCCAGGTCTTCTTGAACATATTTCATAAATCTATCTCTCTAAACCATTACCTAGATTGAGGAGCCACATCTTTCAAGCAAATCTAGAACCAAATTCCTTACAGATGAAAAAGAAAGGGCTAGGTCATTATACAGTTATTACTATAATTCCTTACAGGTTTTGAGGGGATAATAGAATTCCTTAAATTTATTTCTAATATTCAAAATTGAACATTACAGAATTTTATCTTACATGTTTAAAACACTCCCTCTACATTAAGAATAAGTAATAGCATGCTGGTGTAAAGATAGCCTGTTACTGGGACCAGCAATTAGCATAATGGCTATGTCGCTGGACTCCTATGTAGTTAACCA
The DNA here is from genome assembly GCF_000334495.1 of Tupaia belangeri chinensis. NCBI lineage: Eukaryota > Metazoa > Chordata > Mammalia > Scandentia > Tupaiidae > Tupaia > Tupaia belangeri. The sequence goes on from NW_006159912.1 coordinate 4,620,142, forward strand.
CGGTTCGAGTCCCGGACCCAGTGGCTTAAACTCACGCCAGGCACGTGTGTGTGCGTGCCCGAAATCCTGAGAGGAGAATGGAAAAGAAGGGATTGCGGCATGGCCATCCCCCCCCTGGGGGGGTGATTTCTCGCTTTCTATCTCTCTGTCTCTCTCTGTCTGTCTGGCAAGCGCATGTGCCCTACAGCAAAAACACCTCAAAAAAAAAAAAAAAAAGATAGCCTGTTACTTATCTCCAGTATAAAGAACATACTGTTTTGGGAACCAGCAGTTAGCATAATGGCTATGTCGCTGCACTCCCACATAGTCGACTGTGGTTCGCGTCCCGGACCCGGTGGCTTAAAACTCACGCTGGGCGCCGTGTATGTGCGTGCCCAAGATCCCAAGAGGAGAATGGAGGAGAAGGGATTGCGGCGTGATACCCCCCTTGGGGGGTGATTTCTCACTTTCTGTCTCTCTGCCTCTCTCTCTCTGTCTGGCGAACGCACGCGCCCTATAGCGAAAAAAAGAAAACCTCTCCAAAAAAGAAAAAAAAAAAGAACATACTGTTTTAACAAGAACAATTTAACAATTTTAGCCCTTCAATGAAGTTTATATACAATATGTGAAGAATTAGAAACTCAGTACTTTACTAATTACAAAATATCACTCTACTTTGTTAACTTCCATTAGTTCATCAGCTTCCATATTTAACATTAATTTTTGGGGGAGGTGGAGGGGACAAGGTCTCATTATGTTACAATCCTCTTGCATCAGCCTCTTGAATTGCTAGGATTATAGGTGTGTACCACCGCACCTAGGTATTTTTTTTAGAGTGGCCCAGAAATCTAACCTAGGCCTCCCATGTGGTCTTGGTCTTCATCAGTCTGTACTATCTTGGCTGGACCTAATATTAAATTTTAATGGAAACAAATAATCAATCATAAAGCCAGTTTGTATTAATGGTTAAATCAACAAAAATAAAAAAAGAAATCTAAATTTTTTAGATTTAACCCTCAGAATAATTATGGTATTAAATTAGTTTAGTGCAGCATTGTACAATATTACTAAATAAGACCAAAAATATCAAACACCATACCCAAAATTGGCAACATTTGTGACGTTCTATTCTAGAAAGACACAGAGATGAACTAAGTAAATATATTTAAGTTAGGTTCTAATTAAATACTGCTGTGTTTTCTCAAATATGGTTAAGATTTAATACTGTAACAAACTTATGCTTATAAATTACGCTAAATCAACATTTTACCTAAGTTAAAAAGACCATCGGTATTTAATAAAACTGTACTTTGATCATAAATTTCACTTTGGTAATAAAATATTGTGTGCAAGTGACAGAAAGTAATTACACCTCGCTATGTGAAGCAAATTTTTTTTCTATGCAGACTACCACAAAACTATTTCCTAAATGCTTAAAATTTTCAAATATGGCCTGGTTGATTTTTTTTTTTCTTGGAAGTTACAAATCCTTCAGGAAAATCACCTCCACCCCCAATTAAAAAAAAATATATTTGTCAAAGAGCATGTACACTCGTCAGAAAGAAATGGAGGGAAAGCGAGAAGTACCCTACAGTGATGACAGTCATGCTGCAATCCTTTCTCCTCATTTTCCTCTTGGGATTTTTGGGCACACGTGGCTGATGTGTCTCCTAAGCCACCAGCTCTGGGACTGAACTGTGCAGTTGGCCAGCTGTTTTAACTACTATACCACTGGCTGGCCCTCAACCCCATCATTAATAAGACAGATCCCAAACTACTCCACAGTAAAAAATAATAGGTAATTTATTCCTTAGACTGACCTTGTTAAAAACCCCCAAAAGAGATTATTATTTGCCAATCTGACAAAATTATGAAAATTCAAGCCTTAATCCACAGATGATTTACATAAATGAAAGTTCATTATCTCTTCAGACAGTTTGTAATATCTGTGACAATTTTTTTTTTTTTTGAGAGGTTTTTGCTATAGGGCATGTGCACTCGCCAGAAAGACAGAAAGAGAGACAGAGAGACAGAAAGCAAGAGATCACCCCCCAGGGGGGATAGCCACGCCGCAATCCCTTCTCCATTCTCCTCTTGGGATCTTGGGCATGCATGCACACATACCTGGCGTGAGTTTAAGCCACCAGGTCAGGACTCAAACCACAGTCGGCTACATGGGAGTCCAGTGACATAGCCATTACACTAACTGCTGGCCCCACAATTTTTTTTTTTTTTAAAAGATTTTTTTGCCATAGGGTGGGTGTGCCAGAGAGAGAAAGGAGACAGTGAAAGAGGGAAAGTGAAAAATCATTCCCCGGGGGATGGCCACGCTGCAATCCCTTCTCTTTTATACTCCTCTTGGTATTTTGGGCATGCACGCACACATACACCTAGTGTGATTTTCAAGTCACCAGCTCTAGGACTCAAACCAAGATCCACACGTGGGAGTCCAGCTCCTTAAATACTATGTCACCTGCTCACTCATGACAATATTTAACATACTTACATTTTTGTCTTTCAGCTAGTGGTCCCCTGCAACAGGCTGATAACCCACAGGATATCTCCTTAAAATCTATGTGATTGTCACGATTTTCATCAAAAGCATTAAACAAACCTGCAAAATAGAAAAATTTCCTAATATCAATACTGACATATTTATGTAGGAAGGAATGATTCATTTCCATAAACTGGCTAAAGTTTAGTTTACAAACTTTTTTGGTGCTTCTCAAAGTCTCAGAAAATAAAATTACAACTGAAACTTACAATTCTAGCAAAAAATACATTACAATCAGTTAGTGTTTAGTTATGCCTATTATCTCTGCTATCACTTCCAACAGCTAAAATGCCTATATTTCTTAAAAGTCAGTAAATAAATATTAAGAACCAAAAAAAGATTCAGAAATAACAAGTATTCTTAGTTAGAAAGACAGAAGCAAAAGAGAGATAAAAGTCAAACTACTTATTAAAAGAATACACAAAGATATAACGTATCATAAATAAGCTCCCATCCAGTTTTTTGTCATGAACCAAGGGCAAATAGACTATATAATTATTTTCATTTTATTTTATTTATTCATTCATTTATTTTAATTTGACCAGAGAAAGACACACAGAGAGAAGGAAAGTGAGAAAGTAAGCCACCAGGTCCAGGACTTGAACTGTGGTCGGCCATGTGCACCTTAAACAACATGCCACCTGGTGACCCTGAAAATAGACTATAGTAAAAAGAGAGAAATTCTCAGGACCAGCAGATGGTGTAATGCTTACGTCCCTGGACTCCCACATAGTTGGCCATGGTTTGAGACCCAGCAGCTTAAAATTCATGCTGGTTGTGCATGTGTGTGCTTGCCCAAAATCCCAAGAGGTGACTAAAGGAGAAGGGATTGTGGCGTGGCCACTCCTCAGGGGGTGATTTCTTTCTTTCTGTCTCTGTCTCTCTGGCAAGCGTATATGTTCTATGGCAAATATCTCTCTGATACGTAAATAAATGAGATGTATTCTTTGTACTAATTAACCTTTAATACATGAATATTTAGTATTTCAGAAATAAAAGACAATTTATAATCTAATCCTGTGGTTTTCATAAAAAAATAAAAATAAAAACAACAGGGGGCCAGCAGGCCACATGGTATGGTGGTTAAGGGCGCTGGATCCCCACATGGCCAATTGAGGTTCAAGTCCCAGACCTGGTGGCTTGCTTTCTCACTTTCCCTTTCTTTCTCACTCTATCTCTCTCTGGTCAAATTAAAAATAACTAATTAAATAAAGTAACAAACAAACAGAAATGGAGGTTTGTTTTCTATGGCACAATGGTGGTACAAGTGCCTAGCAAAGCTGGAGGCCAAAAAACATATAAACAAATTTCTTTTTTGTTTGTTTTTCAGATGTTTGCCATAAGCTACATGCACTCACCAGAGAAACAACAGAGATAGAGAGAGGGGAAAAGTGAGAAATCACTCCTGGGGGATAGCCATGTTGTAATCCCTTCTCCTCCATTCTCCTCTTGAGATTTTGGGCATACACACATATGTGGCCTGGTGTGTTTCAGAAGCTGCTGGGGCCGGGACTCAACCATTGGAG
>NW_006159912.1:4624231-4630744 GCF_000334495.1 Tupaia belangeri chinensis
GTAGGATCCAACAGCTTAGCCACCACACCATGCCCTTGTAAATTTAGAGCTAGAGGGAACTCAGAGATGATTTAGTTTAATAGTTCCTCAATCATTTTTTGTGTGAGGGAGGGATACAGCAACAGAATCTTAATGTAAAAGAGAATAGTGGAAGCACCTAAGCTGTGGAAGAGTTGGGGTCATTCATGTGTGGAAAAGTGAAGCTCTGTCTATTCCATAGCCGCCTCAATCTCTATAACCAGCTGCTAATGTACCTTACCAGTGTACAATGTCATAACCACTGACCTGACCAAACTCATCTATACCAAGTGCTAAACTAATTTATACAAGGTTATACAAGTAAAATATGACTCGAGTGAATACAATCTTTGGCTAAGAGTTTATTACTTACTTTTATTCACAATAGAGAGCATGTACATGTATGTGTATGAGAGGAAGAAGCACCCTCAATAGGGTCTTGTCACACTATGATCCCCTTTCCATAGCTCTCCTGTCCATCAGGCCCACATGTGCTTACTGCACTTCAGATCAATTAGGATGGAAATTTGAACCTGCAGTTGGCCAAGTGGCCTCCAGCACTGCAGTTCAATATGCTACTGAGTATACCACAGAGGCTGGGCCTAATTCCCATTTTAGTTATTTTTTTTTTTTAAACTACACAACACTATTCGTAAGAAATCCATAAACCTGTAAGAACACAGCCTTTTAGAGTTAAAATATGTTGGTTAGAAATAAAGAGATGAGGTTTAGATATGATTACCAAGGAACATTTGTAGAAACAGAATTATTCTGGGACCAGCAGTTGGCATAATGTCTACATCGCTGGACTCCCATGTAGTCGACTGTGGTTTGAGTTCTGGACCTGGTAGCTTGAACTCATGCTGGGTGTGTGTGCATGTGTGCCAAAGATCTCGAGAAGAGAATGGAGGAGAAGGGATTGTGGAGTAGCCATCCCCCCAGGGGGTGATCTCTCGCTTTCTTTCTGGCGAATGCATGCACCCTATTACAAAAAACCTCTCCAAAAAAAAAAAAAAAAACCCAGAATGATTCCTACCTTCACTTAGAGAGGGACGAATAGGTGGTGAAACCAATGGGCCAAATGTCTCTAAATCAAATCGTCCAGTCCGGGATTGAGCCTTCAGCAACCAATAGCGTTTCTCAAGATCAATGATGTCAGACTCTTCCACTGAAAGTAAAATCAAACAAGATTATAAAACCTCTGAATTCTCTCCTGAGCAATTAATTTATCCTGATGCTGTATCTTCTAAGGATATATTTTAATTTCCTGATTCAACAGTTAAAAATAATCATGACCAAAAATAAACCTCGGAAAGATAAATTTATAAAAAAAGGTAGAAAATTTAGATGAAAATGAAAAAGCAAAAGATTTTGGGAAGGGCCAGCAGGAGTCTGATGGTTAAGGGTGTTGGACTTCCACATGGCTGACCATGGTTCAGGTTCTAAATCTGGCAGCTTGCTCTCTCTCTCTCTCCCCCTCTCTCTGCTCAAATTAAATAGATAAATAAAGTTAAATAAAATTATTCCTTAAAAAGAGTAAAAGGCTTTAAAATGATAATTTTTAAAAATTTTTTAATTTCCCATTAGGTAAGATGCTTAAATTCAACATGCAAGGGAACCAGCAGTTAGCGTAATGGCTATGTCGCTGGACTCCCACGTAGTCGACCACGGTTCAGGTCTCGGACCCGGTGGCTTCAAACTCACGCCGGGCGTGTGTGCGTGCGTGTCCAAAATCCCGAGGAGAATGGAGGAGAAGGGACTGTGGCGTGACCATCCCCCCTGGGGGGTGATTTCTCGCTTTCTGTCTCTATGTCTCTCTCTGTCTGGTGAGCGCATGCACCCTTTAGCAAAAAAAAAACCTCTCCAAAAAAAAAATTCAACATACAAAGTAATATATAATTAAGCCATTTCTTTTCTGCTTCCTATATAACTTTTTAAAAAAGAATTACTTATTTAATTTTATTTATAAATAATAGTTTTTTTTTTTTTAATTTGCTATAGGGCACGTGAGCTCATGAGAGAGAAAGAAAATGAAAAAGCAAGCCACTAGGTCTGGTACTCAAACCATAGCTGGCCATGCAGAAGTCCAGCGCCTTTGCCATCACATCACTTGCTGGTCCCAAGACTTCATATAACTTTTATTTGTATTCATCTTTGTTAAATTTCCTAATAGCAAGACCCACGTTTGATTCATCTGGTCAACATGGTAACTGACTTATACATTCAATACTTACTGAATAAAATATGATAAGGGTAAAAAATGTTAGAAGCAACAAAGTCAATAAAAGACATTAGGATTCACTCTTAATTGTTGTACATTCTATGGGTCTGAACAAATGTATGATGACATGTATCCACTATTATAAAATGACTGAGTAGTTTCACTGCCTTATCTTCTGAGTTCTGCCTATTTGCTTTCCCACCCCACTAATTCCTGGAAACCACTGATCTTTTTACAGTTCTAAGATATCTTTTCAAGGAAAGCCTGCCCCTACTCTCAGCAAAATTTCCACTGTGAGAATTACTGGGTGGAAAGGATTACCCTTGAACTTAGGATGCCTTCAGACTCAAATTTGAAAGAGGATTCTTAAAAGTTTGGCTGGTTCCTCCTCATTCTAGCCTTATCCCTACTACTAGCATCTGGCCTCGGATATGAAAGTATTATATCCCTTGAGAACCTAGGAAGGGCTCATGCCTCTGGAGTTCAGTTTTGTTTTGATTCATACAATTTCTTTGCTTTCATACATCTTCAATGGCTTTTAAAAAAGAATTACTTATTTAATTTTATGTTTTATGTAGTAATTTCATGTTATTACATTGGAAGTGAAAGTTTTATATGTCCTTCTACTTCCCAACCTGAAGCAGAAACCCTCTCTCTCCAATTATTACTTTTAACATGGTTCTGAAAATTCTACTATAATAACACACAACAGAATGGAGCATAATATAGGAAAAGAAAAAGCAAGGCTATTATTTACATATAAGCAGAATGGATATAAAAAAAGTTCAAGAGGCTGAATCCGAGTACAGTGGTTAAGCCCTGTGCACTGGGAGCCAGATCCCACAAGGCCCATGGCAGTTCAAATTCCAGCACTGGCAGCTTGAAAACCATACCAGGTACATGTGCGTGTGTGCCCAAATCCAGAAAGTAAGAAGAAATGGAGGAAAAAGGATCAAGGAGTGAACACACCCTGTTGGGGAAGGGGCACTTTCTCTGTCTCTGGTGAGCACACACACCTTCTAACAATAAGAAAACTCCAGAGAATCCATGTATGAATTAAAATATAGTTCAAAACTCATTGAGAGGGTCAGTCAGGTATTATAGTGGTTAAGGCAACTGGATCCCACATGGCTGGTTTAAGTCACAGACCCACTGACTTGAAAAAAATACCAAGTGCATTTGCGTGTGCGTCCAAAATCCTGAGAGGAGAATGGTAGAGAAGAGATTGCAATGTGGCATATCTCTGGGAGGTGCTTGCTCACTTTCTCTCTCTCTCTCTCTCTCTCTCTCTCTCTCAGGTGAACACACATGCCCTATACCAAATTTTAAAAAAATAAATCTGTTAGGGAGGCCGGCAGGTGGCATAGTGGTTATGGGTGCTGGATTCCCACATGGCTGACTATATGGTTTAAGTCCCAGACCTGGCAGCTTGCTTTCTCACTTTCCCTCTCTTTCTCTCTCTCTCTCTCTGATTAAATTAAAAATAAACAAACAAATAGTTAAATAACATAATTCTTTTTTAAAAAAAATCTGTTGGGATACAAAATAAACACACAAAAATCAATGTTTTTCATACCTAATGTCAGTAGCATGTAATAAAACACACAAAAAGAGCACATTGATGACAGCAAAAAATACCTAACCAAACTTTAAGAAACATGAGATGAATGAAGAAAGTTTATACTAAATGAATTAGTATACCATGGTCCTCAAAGGGCCCTGATAATAGCGTAAATAGTTATGGAGGTTCACAAAAATGAGGCCAAGAGACAAATCATGTAGAAAAATACATTGTAGACAGAGGGAACAAGGAGACAAAAGGACCCATGGAGAGCAAGTGCCTGGTACATTCAAGGAAGAGAAAGATCAGAACAACAAAGTAGAGTAAAAACGGGAGAATGCTGAGATCAAGTCAGAGAGAAAACGGAGGTCAGATTATATAGGCTACTGTAAAGACCTTAGTTTTAATGAAATGGTAAACCACTGGGGAGTCTGAAGCAATGTAGTAACATGATCTAACCTATAGAATCATTCTTGATTGCTGATTTGACAATGGGCTGGAGGCAGCAAGAATAGAAGCAGGAAGACCTTCCCAAGGTTAAAGTAACATAAATGATTAACAGTAAGAAGCCTAAAAAAGGTAATTAAGGTTCATTCCTATTTTTTTTTTTTTTGAGAGGTTTTTGCTATAGGATGTGTGCGTTCACCAGACAGACAGAGAGAGACAGAGAGACAGAAAGTGAGAAATCACCCCCCAAGGGGGACGGTCACACCGCAATCCCTTCTCCTTCATTCTCCTCTCGGGATCTTGGGCATGCATGCACACGCACCTGGCATGAGTTTTAAGCCACCGGGTCCGGGACGCGAACCACGGTCGACTATGTGGGAGTCCAGCGACATAGCCATTACGTTAACTGCTGGTTCCCCATTCCTATTTTTTTTAACTTCTTAAAATATCTTATGATGGGTCAGCTCCATGATACAGTAGTACCTACTAAAGAGTTTAAGTCATCTATACATACACACTTTCTGCATCTAAAGGGAACTAATTACTATGGGTAGTTATAAACAATAATGTGACAGGATTATAACATTTTTTCTTCTTTATTCAGGAGAGAGCATATGCACATGAACCTAAGAGAGAGGAGCACCTTCCACAGGGTCTGGTCACGTCTCCATTCCTTTTCTCTAGTCCTCCAGCCACTGGATCCTGGGCACTCTCATGTGTGCACAGCATGTCTCAGGTTGACGGGCTGGGGATATGAACTATGGTGACCACGTGGGCTCTGGCTTATCTAGAGTAGCGCATTACCAGTGCATCATAGAGTTGGCCCAAGACAACATATTTTAAGAAAGTTAAAAAAAAATGGGAATCAATCTTCATTATCTTTATTAGGCTTCTGTATTGTTAATCATTTATGTTACTTTAACTTAGGAAAGGAGCAAGGAAATTAGCAACTCTTATTTTATTGGCACTTAGTAAAACACTAAATCAAACATTTTTTCTCTGTTTGATAAACCAAAGGTTCTCAGCCTTGATATGAGAAATATTTAAGATCAGATCATTCTTTTTTGCAGGAGGCTGTCCAGTGCGTTCATTATAGAAAGTTTAACAGTATCCTGGCCTCTGTCCACTAGATGTCAGTAGCAGCTTCCAAACTGTGACAACCAAAAGTCTCCAGACACAGCCAAAGGTCCTGTAGGAGACAAAATTGTCCCCAATATAGAAGTACTGCCATAGATACATACAAATGATGCGGGGCCAAGTGATCAGTAAATTAGCTTAAATATCCACATTTATATTTAATAGAATTTAAAAATTGGAAAACAAATCTACCAAAATATCAAATGTTCAAAACGATACTAAATTCTATGCTAGTTTCATTCTTTTTTTTTTTTTTTTGAGAGGTTTTTGCTATAGGGCGTGTGCATTCACTAGGAAGACAGAGAGAAAGAGAGATAGAAAGCGAAAAATCACCCCCCAGGGAGGATGGCCATGCTACAATCCCTTCTCCTCCATTCTCTTCTCGGGATTTTGGGCATGCATGCACACACACCTGGCTTGAGTTTAAGCCCGGGTCCAGGAGTCGAACTGGGGTAGACTACATGGGAGTTCAGCGACATAGCCATTACGCTGGTACCCATCATTTATTTATTTATTTATTTATTTTGGAGAGGTTTTTGTTATAGGGCACGTACGCTCGCCAGACAGAGAGAGAGAGACAGAGAGACAGAAAGTGAGCAATCACCCTCCAGGGGGGATGGCCACGCTGCGATCCCTTTTCCTTCGTTCTCCTCTTGGGATCTTGGACATGCACACATACGCACCTGGCGTGAGTTTTAAGACACTGAGACGTGAACCAGGGTCGACTACGTGGGAGTCTAGCAACATAGCCATTACGCTAACTGCTGGTCCCGATTCATTTATTTTTTTAAAACACTTTTTTTCTTTATTCTTGATATAGTGCACACATGAGAGAGAAAGAGACAAAGCATCTTCTGCAGGGAGATGGATCACACTGTGATCCCCTTCCTCCTGTCCTTCTCATCAGGATCTTGGTTCGAGTCCCAGACGTGGCAGCTTAAAACTCACTCCAATCATGTGTGGGTGCATGCTCAAGATCTCAAGAGGAGAATGGAGGAGAAGGGACTGTGGTGTGGCCATTCCCCTGGTGGATGATTTCTTGCTGTCAATCTCTGTCTCTCCAGCAAGCGTACATGCCCTATAGCAAAAATCTGTAAAAAAAAAAATAAAAACGAAAATTAAAAAAATA
>NW_006159912.1:4631806-4641851 GCF_000334495.1 Tupaia belangeri chinensis
TCTTTTTTTTTTTGTTGTGAGAGGTTTTTGCTATCGGGCGTGTGCATTCACTAGGAAGACAGAGAGAAAGAGAGATAGAAAGCGAAAAATCACCCCCCAGGGAGGATGGCCATGCTACAATCCCTTCTCCTCCATTCTCTTCTCGGGATTTTGGGCATGCATGCACACACACCTGGCTTGAGTTTAAGCCCGGGTCCAGGAGTCGAACTGGGGTAGACTACATGGGAGTTCAGCGACATAGCCATTACGCTGGTACCCATCATTTATTTATTTATTTATTTATTTTGGAGAGGTTTTTGTTATAGGGCACGTACGCTCGCCAGACAGAGAGAGAGAGACAGAGAGACAGAAAGTGAGCAATCACCCTCCAGGGGGGATGGCCACGCTGCGATCCCTTTTCCTTCGTTCTCCTCTTGGGATCTTGGACATGCACACATACGCACCTGGCGTGAGTTTTAAGACACTGAGACGTGAACCAGGGTCGACTACGTGGGAGTCTAGCAACATAGCCATTACGCTAACTGCTGGTCCCGATTCATTTATTTTTTTAAAACACTTTTTTTCTTTATTCTTGATATAGTGCACACATGAGAGAGAAAGAGACAAAGCATCTTCTGCAGGGAGATGGATCACACTGTGATCCCCTTCCTCCTGTCCTTCTCATCAGGATCTTGGTTCGAGTCCCAGACGTGGCAGCTTAAAACTCACTCCAATCATGTGTGGGTGCATGCTCAAGATCTCAAGAGGAGAATGGAGGAGAAGGGACTGTGGTGTGGCCATTCCCCTGGTGGATGATTTCTTGCTGTCAATCTCTGTCTCTCCAGCAAGCGTACATGCCCTATAGCAAAAATCTGTAAAAAAAAAATTAATACGTAAAATTAAATAATAATAAAAAAGTAACTAAAGTATCAACTTCAAATACCCAGAAAACAGAATTTATTAAAAAGGAGAAAGTATTTTTTTATCCTAGTTGTGGTGGCACAAGTCATAGGGGGTACTGTTGCTCAATGCTGTGGTCACATACAAGGTCAGTGTCTAGAGCCCAAACCAACCTGAATGTGCTGGGTGCAGCAGCATCTCTTATTATCCTGAGTGGTTGGGAGATTGGGGTGAGAGGATAGCATCAACGCGAGACACTGTCAGGAGTTTCTCTCTCTTTCTCTCTGCCACTGTGTCTTTCTCTCATGAAAATAAATAAATAGGCCCAGCTGCAGTGGTACAGAGTATCATACCAATCTGCAGGGCTGGATGCCACATAGCTGACTGCAGTTCAGATTCTGAATCCATTTTAAGCAAGCCAGACACACATATATAAGATCTTGACAGGTTGGAGTAATGAAGGAAGAGGATCACAAGGTGATGAGAGCCTGTGGAGTGTGTCCCCTCCTCTCTCTTATACATTCTCTGACTCATGAATAAAAAATTCAGTTTTTTAAATAAAATCTTTTTAATTAAAAAAGGAGAGAGTACTTAAAATTTTAGCAAAAGGGAAAATACCACAACTCTGATACATAAATTGGGATCACAGTTACTGTCCCTCTTCCTAAATTAGCTATACCTACTACAATTTTTTTTCCTTTTTCTTTTCTTTTTTTTTTTAGAGAGGTTTTTGCTATAGGGTGCGTGCGCTCGCCAGACAGACAGAGAGAGGCAGAGAGCCAGAAAACGAGAAATCGCCCTCCAAGGGGGATGGCCACGTCGCAATCCCTTCTCCTCCATTCTCCTCTCAAGATCTTGGGCACACACGCACACGCACCCGGCGTGTTTTAAGCCACCGGGTCCGGGATGCGAACCGTGGTTGACTACGTGGAAGTCCAGCGACATAGCCATTATACTAACTGCTGGTCCCTCTACTGCAATTTTTTAATGCCAGAGGGAACATGTGCACAAGAGAAAGAAAAGAACCCTCAATAGGGTGTGGTCACACTGCCAAATCCTTTTTTCCCCCAATTCTCCAATCTATTAGGATCCTGGGTACACACATACATGCTCAGTGTGTTTTTTAAGTTACTGGGGCTGGGACTCAAACCCTGGTTGGCAATTTGGGATCCAGTTTCTCCTACACAACATCTAACTGCTGGTCACAAGGTTGGCCCCATTCCATTAATAATATATTTTTAAAAGGAAGGAAGAATAAAGGAGGGAAGGATAAGAAAACTCTTTTATTTTTCCACAGAAACATTAGCTTTCTCAGGTTCTAAACTTTTTTTTTTTTTGAGAGGTTTTTGCTATAGGGCACGGTCGCTCACCAGACAGACAGACAGACATAGAGACAGAAAGCGAGAAATCACCCCCCCGGGGGGATGGCCACACCACAATCCCTTCTCCTCCATTCTCCTCTCGGGATCCTGGGCACGCACGCACACGCGCCCAGCATGAGTTTTAAGCCACTGGGTCCGGGACTTGAACCACGGTCGACTACGTGGGAGTCCAGTGACATAGCTATTATGCTAACTGCTGGTCCCAGGTTCTAAACTTTCTTCCAAATAGTAGACAGGCATGTAAAATGATCCTGAAGTAAAAGAAGGAAGACAGTGGTTTTGATAATAAAAACCATGTTCTTTTTTCTCTCTCTCTTTTTTAATTGCCAAAGGGTGTGTGCTCTCCCAGAGAGAATGAGAAAGTACCCAGCAATGTAGCATGATTATATTGCAATTTCTTCTTCTCCAATTCTTGATCCTGTCAGGAGTTTGGGTAAATATTGTGCTACGCGTGAGCTACCATGGTACACACATGCCCAGAATGTTTTTCAAGCCACTGGGGTCGGTACTCAAACTGCAGTCAGCTATGTAGGATGTGGCTCCCTCAACCAGTAGGTTACGGAGTTGGCTCCTATGTTCTTCATGGGAACTCTAAGCACTATGTATATAATAGGTGTTTAATACAACTTCTTCTAATTAATGTTTTGTAGTACAGTAACTTCAAACATCAAAAACAAACAAACAAAACTGTGATTTCTTTCTTTCCTTCTTTATTTTTACTTTAAAAACTGTATTTATCTGGGACCAGCAGATGGTGTAATGGTTACATTGCTAGACTCCCAGGTAGTCGACCGCAGTTCAAGTCCCTGACCCAGAAGGTTAAAACTCACACCAGGTGCATGTGGATGTGTGCGCAAGATTCTGAAAGGAGAATGGAAAAGAAGGGATTGTGGCATGGCTGGGGGTGATTTCTTGCTTTCTGTCTCTCTCTCTCTGTCTCTCCAGTCAGCACATACGACCTATAGCAAAAATCTCTCTAAAAACCAAAAAGCTGTATGTATCAATCATTACAATTCTTGGGCCAGTCACATGCCCTCCTGGTTTAGTGAGCCAGATTCCACAAGGCTAACTGTGATTTGAGTCCTGAAAACCATTCTAGATTGTGTGTGTGCATGCCCCAAATCCTGATAGGATGGAGAAACAGAGAAAGGATTGTGGCATGACCATGCTCTGTCAGAGGGTGCTTTTTCTCTCTCCCTCTCTGTCTCTCTCTGGTGAACATTCATGCCCTCTAGCAAATTAAAAAAAGAAAAAAAAATCCAATTTCTTTACTGAAGCAGAAATGTAGAAAAACAAGTAGAAAAAATTTAGAAAGAAAAAACAGACTGGTCAGAGTCATCAATTAAAACCATGCTTTTGTACTTTAAGCTTATATGATCTATTCATTTTCCGGATATAGACTACCAGTTTCCTAATCGAACATTGGCCAAAAGCAAGCTACAGTAAATTGTATACACTAAATTATTACCAAACATTTTACATGAATTGGTAGATGAATTGCTGGGTATAAGAAATTCATCTAACTTTATTTTCACTTAAGAATGTACAGGCAGCAATTTCAGTAAGTACTCCTTCTATTTTCAACTCTTGAGTCAGTAACAAAACATACTCTATGGCTAAATAAGAATGAATTATCACCCACCTATAGGTATAATTTTTTCTGGGTCACGACAGCAGCATACCATATTCCCAACATTCTAAATCGTTCTTGATCTGCACTTTGGGCCATCCTATTCAAGTCTCACCTCACCGAAGGCTCCAGTTGCAGAAGTAGCTCTTTAACTCCAGAAGTTAAAATTATCATCAAGAAAGCCTGGCACAATATCCAACCATTTTCATGTAGTAACACAATTCTTTAACATTTCTGAGGAGACAACCTGCTCTCAGAAGCAATGACCTTCTGAGATCTACTTAAAATGGCTGTAAGCCTTACATCATTACTAACAGATAAGAGGATAATGAAGGAGAGACATGCAGATTTACTAGACTGTTTATAGTCTAAGAATCAATGAAGTTACTTTTTTCCCTACTGATGGTTTAACACTGTAAAATAAAATGTGGTAAAGAAACATAACAATATACGTTATTTCTTGATTTAGGCATTAAAAAAATCAAAATGAATTATATGGCCCTAAAATTCACCAAAAATATGACAATAATTACTTCAGAATTCAAATTCTCCCTTCCAAAAAAATCATGAAGTCATGGCAGGTTTATTCACTCTTACAATTAATTTTTGGGAAACTCCAAAAACTCAAGATTTAAGAACATAAATACAATAAAAAATATGTAAACATCTTGTTCCAAATATATTAATTAAAATAACTCTTAATAATAGCCCTTAAAACAATTTTGAACATTCTAATGCCTACTTCACTGTTAGAAAATGGGTCATCATTCAAAAATCTTGCTTGGATCAAATAAAATAAATTCTTGAAGAGAAATTAAAAATAATCATTTTAAGTATGCCAAGGAAAAAAGGTATTTGGAAAAATAAATCTGCAATATATCCTGAAATGAGTCTGAAGAAGGTGGTTCACCCCAACTACAAATGTTACATGATCAACCCCTTTTATTGGCATAAAAGATTACAGAATAAAATCACTACGTGTCAGTCAACTCTCCCAGTCCTAAAATGAGGATGAGCATGCGCTTTGAGGTTCAAACAACCCAATTATGCTATCTATCAGCCATGTGATATTGAGAAATTTTAACTTCTCATAGCCTTGGTTTCCTCACTTTTAGAATGGATATAAAATGAACCTCAGATGGGACCAGCAGTTGGTATAATGGCTATGTAGCTGGACTCCCATGTAGTCGAGCATGGTTCGAAGGGACTGCAGTGTGGCCATTTCCCCTGAGGAGTGATTTCTTGGTTTCTGTCTCTGTCTCTGTCTTTCTGGCGAATGCATGTGCCCTATAGCAAAAACTTCTCCAAAAATAAATAAATAAATAAATAAATAAATAATGAAAAATAAAATGAACCTCAGAGATAGCATAAGATGATACAGGGCACAGTGTCTCCTATAGTAAGTGCTCAATCTGCATGTGGTAAGATGGAACTTTCCACCATGCAAAGTATTTTTTTGGGGAAAAAAAAAGCAAGTATAGAAACTATAGTAAAAAACCATGTAATATAAATAATTGCAACTTGTCAATTAAAAATGAATAAATTAATAGAAACAAGGCTTTCTGGGAGCATATCTGAGCAGGCCCCTTGAGGTCTCAATATTTAAGGAGGTACATAAAGACCATTTAAAGTTAGTTGATCAAGGGAAGGAAAAGGAGTATGACAGGATATTATAAGTAGAAGTAAAACAGGAGGTATAACAGTCTGAAGACAAAACAGAAACAAGACAGAAAAAGAAAAAGGATTTTACATTATGTACCACATACACATACGCAGTGTGAGTTTAAGCCGCCAGGTCCGGGACTCAAACCTCAGTCTACTACATGGGAGTCCAGTGACATAGCCATCACGCCAACTGCTGGTCCCACCTCACTGTTTATTTACAGCAAAATTACTCTGTAGCATACAGAGTACAGAATCCAAGGGTCCATATATAAAATTCTTGAACAGTAAAGCCAGTAACATGCTTATACTCTCTGCAAATAATTCCGATGCTTGATAAAAGCTGGTAACTACCAATAAATTATAATAGACTTATTGTTTACTCATTTTTTATTTTGGGGTATTCCTCTTATAAGAACATAACAAAACTCACTAAGATGTCAGCAAATAAAAATGTTATAAATAACTCAGAAAATAGCATAATACCTCTTCAGGCTTTTATCACCTATTATTGACTTATTTTCATGGCTACCATGGAAATCAATGGGAACTTACAGGACTAGGGAAAATCATTGATCAGATGGATAAGTCCTGTGTATTGAAAGTTAACCAGGGGTCAAATGGTGGTATAGCAGTAAAATGCAATGTTCTACATGACTGACCCACATGGGACAATTCCTTATTTAAGGCTGAGGACCTCCTTGAGTAAGCAGGGCACACACTTGCCTATGAACTGGGTCTGGTTGAGGTTAGAGTACTGAATCACAGTGCTGAGGTGCTGTTTAAATATGAGAAAATGTTGCCTCTCTCACTCACTCACTCATAGAAAAAAACAAACTTAAAAAAAAAAGTTCAGGTACAGTCAAGGAATATTGATTAGTGCTTTGTGTGTAACAGAAATGGGTATGAAAAGTCAGGAATAGAAAATTAAGAGATATTAAAGCCATGTTAAGGAGTTTAATCTTTGTTTCAGACACAAGGAAGAATCCTCAAAGGTTTTTGAGCAAAGAAGTGATGCAATTATTATAAATGTAATGAAAATTCTTTTTTAGAATTATTTTATTGAACTTTATGTATGTACGTATTTATATTTGACCAGAGAGGAACAGAGTGAGAATGGGGGGGAGTGAGAAAGCAACCCACCAGGTCCAGGACTTGAATTGTGGTTAGTCATGTGGGAGTCCAGCAGCCTTAACTACCACAGCCCTGCCAGCCCCAGTGTAATATAAATTTATGTCAACTAGAAAAAATAAGTAATATGGCCCTTCATTGTTTGTTTGTTTTTTTTTTTTTTTGGAGAGATTTTCGCTATAGGGCGCATGCGCTCACCAGACAGACAGAGAGAGACATAGAGACAGAAAGCGAGAAATCACGCACCAGGGGGGATGGTCACGCAATCCCTTCTCCTCCATTCTCCTCTCAGGATCTTGGGCACACACGCACACACACCCGGCGTGAGTTTAAGCCACTGGGTCCGGGACGCAAACGGCAGTCGACTACGTGGGAGTCCAGCGACATAGCCATTATGCTAACTGCTGGTTCCCTCATTGTTTCTTTTTAAAAAATAATTATTTATTTATTATTATTACTATTATTATTATATTTGACCAGGAGTGAGTGGGAAAGCAAGAAAGCAAGCCACCAGGTCTGGAACTCAAACTGTGGTCTACCATCGGAAGTCCAGCTCCTTAACCACCAAACCACCAGCCGGCCCCTCCCTTGATTGTTTCTTACCATAAAAGGTAGTGAGACAAAAAAACTACTGTAATCATGATAGCAAAGAAGAAAGATGCAAGAAATATGGCTAAGATTGATAGTACCAGATCGTTCACAACATGGAAAAATGAACTGCATTTTCAGAATATTGTCATTCTCTATAATGTTCAAGGTACTAGTATCTAAACACAACCTGATTATCCACTTATTAAAACACAGTTATACTTTATTAAAGATGGTGATAACTTTCTAGGTTAAGAAAAGAAAGCTAAGCTTTTTCATTATTAAATGCACATGTTTATTAAATGAATGAATGGTAAACAACTATTTTTATTTGTACATTAAAGTTAAAATCATTCATTTTACTGCTGACTAGAAGAGTACGTTTTTTTTTTTTTTGGAGAGGTTTTTGCTATAGGGCATGTGCGCTCACCAGAAAGACAGAGACAGAGAGACAGAACACGAGAAATCACCCCCCAGGGGGGATGGCCACGCCACAATCCCTTATCCTCCATTCTTCTCTTGGGATCTTGGGCATGCACGCACATGCACCTGGCATGAGTTTAAGCCACCAGGTCTGGGACTCGAACCATGGTCAACTACAAGGGAGTCCAGTGACATAGCCATTACACTAACTGCTGGTCCCGGAAGAGTACTTTTGACTCTATGTAAATGTATTTTTCTTTTTCTTTTTCTTATGCTATAGGATGTGTGTACTCACTAGAGAGATAGAGACACAGAGAGAGAAAGTGAGAAAGCGCCCGCTCAGGGAGAAATGGCCCCATTGCAATTCCCTTCCCCTCTATTCTCCTCCTGGGATTTTGGACATGTACACACATATGCCCTGAGTGTTTTTTACCCTTTAGGCCCAAGACTTAAACCACTCAGTCAGTCACATGGGATCAAGGTGCCTTAACTAATGGGTTAGCAGCAGGCCTCTATATTTTGATTTTTCTGGTTTTGTTTACTTTTAGTTTCCCCCATGTCATTCCCATACTTAAATATATTCTAATTGTACAGACCATATCCTAGAACAAAAATGTTTGAGGTTTTATGACAGATTTGTCTACTCTGAAGAGTTTATTGTTTTTTTTTAACTATATTTTCTAAGAAGGCTGCAATATGCTTCCTACTTCCACAATAGTACCCTTATCAAATTCCCCAGTTACCATTAAAAGTTTAGTTTTTTGTTTTCCCTGAGACTGGTAGTGATAGGGAAATTAAAAACACACCCCACAAAACTTGAGAATGACAACAAAAAGTTTTAAATATATTTAAAATTAACATTTAAAATAGGCTTTTAGTGGGGCTGGCAGGTGGCGTGGTGGTTAAGGGTACTGGACTCCCACATGGCTGACCATGGTTCAAGTCCCGAACCTGGCGACTTACTTTCTCACTTTCCCTCTCTCTCTTGTTCTCTCTCTGGTCAAGTTAAAATAAGTAAGTAAATAAAGTTAAAATAAGATAATTCTTTTTTAAAAAATAGGCTTTTAGTATGTATTGATAGTTTGCCACAATTCAATCTAATCAGCTAAAAGTTAAATATAGCGGTCATTACAAGAGAACACAAAGCTTGCTTTGACAAAGCTGTCAGCTGTCAGTATCATGTTTAATAGCTTTTGGAAACTTAAGATTTTATAATCTGGTTAATAGAAAAATGAAATCTACCATGTGCAAACTGTATTTGCTACAACAGACTAGAAAAGACCTGAGAAATGTGGTTTATGCAAAAAAACAAAAACAAAACAAAACTACCTTATTGTGTTTTCTTGTTTCAGAAAAGATTCTGTGATTTTTGTTTTTTGGTATCTTCCTTATTTTCATATAAATTCTGCCTTAATTCTCACTTCTCAGCAATTAACTAATGTCTGTTGTGCTTTTATGCATTGTGAAATGGAAATACATTTATCAGATTTTTAAAATAAATGTGACAAAGTACAGTGGTATAGTTATTTTATGTATTAAATAGTGCCATTAACAAGTTTTTTTACTGAGAGGAAAGACCATACATAATTTGAAAAACGACTAGAGATTTGCACAGTTTTAACTTGCTGTCTAAGTAATGGGCAGCTGATAAGGAGTTTGGACCATGTTATATGAAAGGAAGTCCACAAGTACAGAAATTAAACAATTCAAGAATAAAACAGAGGTAAGTGCTCATCCATGAAAAATAACTTTACATTTAAAAAGTAGATGGTAAAGGAGAGCAGTAAAGAAATAACAAGAAAATTACTATGTTTCAAAAGCCAATAGAGGGGTCAGCAGGTGGCATGGTGATTGAGGGCACTGGACTCCCACATGGCTGACCACAGTTTGAGTCCCGGACCTGGCGGCTTACTTTATCACTTTCCTTCTCTTTCTCTCTCTGTTCCTCTCAGACCAAATTAAAATAAACAAACAAATAAACTTAAATAATTCTTTGAAAAAAAAAAAAAAGCCAATAAAGAAGAGATTTAAGAAAGCTAAATGAATGGTAGCAGCCAAGAGGCACAGCAGAAGTACAACTGGTCCCACACGGTAAAGTCCTTGGTTCAAGGTCTGAGGCCTCCCTGACTGAGCATGCTGGGTGCACGCATGGATCCTTATTCCAGGCTGACTGGGACTGAAACTATGTGGTGAAGACCCTTAGGTGTATGCAGTGAACTGAATAGTTCCTCCCAAAAACTCATGATCACCTAAAACCTTGGAATGTGACCTTATTTGAAAACAGTATTTTTTTTTTTTTAAAAGCAAAAAATGAAAACTGTGCACCCCAGGGAAAAAGGACGCTAAAAAA
>NW_006159912.1:4641882-4657696 GCF_000334495.1 Tupaia belangeri chinensis
TACAAATGGCTGGTGATTGACTGGAGGGTGAAGTCTGGGCAGAAAGTTTTCAGTTGTCCTAGTCCCTGAAAGAGGCTGCTCAGAACTCCTTAAAAAGAGATTTTTGCTATAGTGTGACTGCGCTCACTGAAAAGACAGAGGGAGACAGAGAGACAGAAAGCAAGAAATTACCCTCTTGGGGGGATGGCTATGTCATAATCCTTTCTCCTCCATTCCCCAGTCAGGATCTTGGGCAAGCACACACAGGTGGTGCTTGGCGTGAGTTTAAGCCACTGGGTATGGGACGTAAACTGCGGTCAACTATGCAGGAGTCCAGTGATATAACCATTATGCCATCTGCTGGTTCCTGAAAATAGGATCTTTGCAGACAGTTAAAATGAACTCAGAATCTTGAGGTGAAATCATCTTGGATTAGGCTGAGTTCTCAATTCAATGACTGGTATTCTCGTAAGGGGACAGAACACAGAAATGGCCCACATAAAGATGAAGACAGAGGTAGAGAATGTTATTATGTCTCTAAAAATCAAAGTATGTTTAGAGTCACCAAAAACTCTGAGGCAAGAAAGAATTGTCTAGAGAAGTCAGAAGGAACATGGCCCTGTTAAAATAGCTTGACTTCAGAGCTAGGAAATGGCATAGCAGATAAGGTGCTAGATTCCCATGTGCCAACTGCGGTTCAAGTCCTGGACTTCATAGCTTGAAAAATCACACCAAGTGTGTATATGTGAGTGCCCCAAATCCCAAGAGAAGAACAGAGGAAAAGGGACTGCAGTGTGGCCATAACACTCTGCGGCAGGGGAGGTGATGTCTCACTTACCTCTCATTGTTTTGCTACAGTGAGTGTATGTGCTCTATGGCAAAAACCTTCAAAGAAAGAAACAAAAACACAACCTCTTGACTGCAGCTACTAGAAGTGTGTCAAACTCTTATTTCAGTTTATGAATTGTAATCATTTGTAATGGCAGCCAAGAAGAAACTAATAATTTAGGTAACCAGAAAAGTCATGATGTATTTTTGCATAGAAAAACAGAAAATACATCATGAGCTTTCCGACAACCCAGTAACTTCATTAAGGAAAATTCACGGAGGACTGTTTCCCATGTAACAACACTTCATTTTATTATATACACAACGGAGGGAAACACACACACACACACACACACACACACACACACAGACAAAAAATTTCTTCTTTGTAAGTGTTTTCCCATATTACCAGGCAATTGTATTAAAAGATGAGCAGAAAACAATGAAATGCCATAACTTACAATGTGTGACTCCAGCCAGAGTTTGGTAGAAAGTAGGAGTATCACTATCATCAGTGAGGGTAACATATACACCTCCAGATAGTAACCAACGAGAGAAGGTAAAAGCATCTTTGTTCAGAAGAAGCCAATTTCTAAACTTTTCGTAGTTTACTTTTTCACCCTAAAATTAAAACAAGAAAACGTAAGTTTAGTCAGATTTTAAGGGACCTTGGTACCTGCATGACCTAAATTTTGCAAATAGCTGACTTTTACCCTTTTACTATGTACAAAGGAAGGATTATTTGAATAACATTACAGGGCTGGCCATATAGCCTAATGGTTAATGGCCTTGGATATCACATGATCAGCCACGGTTCAAATCCCAGTCCCTGCATCTTGGAAAACACACCACATGCATGTGAGTGTATGCCCCAAATTCTGATAGAATGGAGAAATAGAGGAGTAGGGATTGCTGCATAACCATACTTTCCCAACCCAGAAGAAATTGGGCAGCACTGAATACTACATGAAAGGATTAGAAAGTTTTAGAGGGTTTTTTTTTTTGAGAGATTTTCACTGTAGGGCGCGTGCGCTCACCAGACAGAGAGAGACATAGAGACAGAAAGCGAGAAATCACCCCCCAGGGGGGATGGTCACGCCGCAATCCCTTCTCCTCCATTCTCCTCTCGGGATCTTGGGCACGCACGCACACGCGCCCGGCGTGAGTTTTAAGCCACCGGGTCCGGGACACGAACCGCGGTCGACTACGTGGGAATCCAGCGACATAGCCATTACGCTAACTGCTGGTTCCCCTAGAGGGGTTTTTATCCTATCATGTCTAGAGACTTTTCACTTATTAGCAAACACCTGAAAAGAAAAATAAACAAGCTTTCTCTGTCAAAGATACACGCTTTTGGGCTGGCCCAGTGGCTTGATGTTAAGGGAGCCAAATCTCACATGCTCAACTGAGTAGTTCAAATCTTGAAAAACATAAAAAACATACCAAATACACATGTGCATGCCCTAAATCCCAATAGAATACAGAAGTGAAGGAGAAGGGATTGTGGCATGACCATACCCCACTGGGGGGTGATTTCTCCCTCTCCCTGTCTCTGGTGACTGTCCATGTCCTCTGAAAAAATTTTGCTAAAAAATAGATATGAGTGACCAGTGGATGGGTAATGGCTACATTGCTGGACTTCCATTTGGTCAACTGCGGTTCAAGTCCCGGACCCAGTGGCTTGAAACTCACACTGGGCGCACGTGTGTGTGTGCCCAAGATCCTGAGAGAAGGGATTGCAGTGTGGCCATGCCCCCTAGGGGAGTGATTTCTCATTTTCTGTCCGTCTCTGTCTCTCCAGCTAGTGTACACATCCTTTAGCAAAAATCTCTCTTAAAAAAAAAAAAAAGATATGCATTTTATATTGTTAAACTGCTTCTATTTTTAAATTTCCATTGTTTTGATTGTTAAAGATACATGAAAATATATTATTTTTGAAAAAAGAAAAATAATTTTAATTTTTAAGCCCTAAATTTCATTATGTAAATCAACTAAGTAAAATATATGGTAAGTAGGCTGTAATAAAGTAGGTCATAGAATGGCTCACAGCCAATGAATGATATACCTACATACATCTATGATGAAGTTCAATGGCTACAATATGAGTCCTGTTTCAGATTCCTGAGGCATTTTATGTGCTTGTACATATGTTGCTATGCCTGCTTCATTACACGGTAAGAATCACTAGTTGCCTCTACAGTAGAATTGGGAATTTTCAGATTCACAAATATAGCAATAAGTCACAGACCTTTGAGCACTGCAAAAAATAGCTGAAACATCAATAACTAAATATAAAAATGCCAAAAATATTCTGTACATAAATATCTATTCATCATGGCTAAGCTTATTACACAAATAAGAGTTAATACCTAATCAACAAGAAAAGATAAATGTAAATGTTTAAGTATACCTCTGAGAAACACTTCCTAAGTGTATCTGGGACTTTACCATCCACCACATGAAGCATTCTTTCCATTTCTTCCCGTACAACATAGCTCCCAGATTCACTGGAAAAAAGACTAAAAATGTCTAGGGAAAAGATAGAATAAATTAATCTTAACAGATATCAAATATACACTAGTGGAAGAAAAAAAAGGTCCCAATAATTGAGTGATTACCAGGGCCAAGCACTTTGTAATTTAATTTATTGCTCAAAACAACTGAACAACACAAATTAAAACAGCAATGCGACATCATTTCAAACACACTAAATTGACAAAAATGTTTAAGTGTCACAATAGCAAGTGTTATATATTTGTTTATTGTTTATATATTTGTTTATTTTGGGGATATTAATGGGAGTATAAATTACTACAACCTCTTTGGGAAGTAATTTGCCAAAATCTAGTAAAAATGATCTAGAAACACCACTTTAATGAAATTCCACTCCCACTTTGATAAAGTGTATAAGATATAAGATGATCACCAGAGTGTTTTTTTCTATGAGCGAAAATTAGAAAACAACAGAAAACTCTCTACCAACAAGAAACCAGGCAAACCGAGATACACACACAGAATGAAATATTATGTAACACATAAAGGAACTACATTTTAAGATGTTAATATAAAAAAAATTTCAGGGAAAAAGCATATTACAAGGTAATCTGTATGGCATAGCATTTATGAGAAAGTTAAGTAACTACAGAATAGCTGAAGATATGTTTAAAAATACACAACTATGGTATAAATGTAAAAAAAAAAAAAAAAAAAAACCTGTAAGAATGGGGCCAGCAGATGGCATAATGGTTATGTCACTGGACTCCCATGTAGCCAACCGAGGTTAGGAGTCCCAGATCTGGTGGTTTAAAACTCACGCTGGGAGCATGTGCATGTGTGCCTAAAATCCCGAGAGGAAAATGGAGAAAAAAGGACTGCTTCATGGCCATCCCTGGGGCATTATTTCTCGCCTTCTGTCTGTCTCTGTCTGGCAAATGCACACATCCCGTTGCAAAAATCTCTAAAAAAAAAAATAAATAAAATAAAAATGAAACCTGTAAGATAAATGAAAGATCATCAAATTCATAAGGGTGATGATCTCAAAGAAGGGAAGAATAAGGAAGAGATCATTAAGCAGTACAAAAAGTATCTCACCTTATTTGTAACATTTTATTTTTAAAATAAGGGACAAATACTGTATGGGTTTAACTATAACACCCAAAAAGATATGCTGAAGTTCAAATCTTCAAGTACCTGTTTGTTTGTTTTTTTTCTTTTTCTTTTTTTGGAGAAGTTTTTTGCTATAGGGTGCATGCAGTCGCCAGAAAGACAGAGACAGGGAGACAGAAAGCGAGAAATCAACCCTAGTGGGGATGGCCACGCCGCAATCCCTTCTCCTCTATTCTCCTCTTGGGATCTTGAGCACGCACGCACACGCGCCCGGCCTGAGTTTATGCCACCAGGTCCAGGACTTGAACGGTGGTTGACTACATGGGAGTCCAGCGACATAGCCATTATGCTAACTGCTGGTCCCACGCACCTGTTAATATGAGCATATTTTTAAAAAGGGGCTTTGGAGTCAACCAGTGGCATAGTGGTTAAAGCAGCTAGATTCCACGTGCCAACTGGATGGTTTGAGTCCTGGATCCAGAGGCTTGAAAAACACACCAGGTGTAAGGGCATGCATGCCCAAAAATCTCTAGAGAATGGAAGAGAAGGGATTGTGGCATGACCATCCCCACTGAGGAGGCCTTCCTCTCTCCCTCTCTCCCTCCCTCCCTCTCTCTCTCTCTCTCTCTCTCTCTGTGTACTTTGTTGGCAAACATACACCCCCTATAGCAAATCAACCAAACAAACAAACAAATAAAAGGTCTCTGTAGATGTAATGAAGTTAAAATTGAGGTCACTAGGGTAAAACCCAATCTAACATAACTGATGTTCCCCCCCACTTTTTTTTTTAATACTTTCGTTCTTTTATAAAAGGATTATTTATTTATTTCCCTTTATTATAATTATTATTTTAAAAACTGACCAGAGACACACAGAAAGAGAGGAAAAATGAGAAACTAAGCCACCAGGTCCAGGACTCAAACCACGGTTGATCATATGGGAGTCCAGAGCCTTAACCACCCCTGACCTGCTGGCCTTGACTGATGCCCTTTTAAGAAGAGGAAAAGGGGGAGCCAGCAGTTAGCGTAATGGCTATGTCGCTGGACTCCCACGTAGTTGACCGCAGTTCGCGTCCCGGATCCGGTGGCTTAAAACTCACACCAGGCGCGTGTGCGTGCATGCCCAAGATCCTGAGAGGAGAATGGAGGAGAAGGGATTGCGGTGTGACCATCCCCTCTGGGGGGTGATTTCTCGCTTTCTGTCTCTCTGTTTCTGTCTGGCAAGCGCACGCGCCCTATAGTGAAAACCTCTCCAAAAAAAAAAAAGAGGAAAAGGGACCAGCAAATGACATAATAGTTATGTCACTGGGCTCCCATCTCCCAGGGGGTGATTTCTTGCTGTCTGTCTGTCTCTCTCCAGCAAGTGCATATGCCCTATAGAAAAAAAAAATTTTTTTAAGAGTTACTTATTATTATTTTTAAAATTTTGACCCAAGAGAAAGAAAGAGAAAGTGAGAAAGCAGGCTGTCAGGTCTGGGCTTTGAACTGCAGCAGGCCATGTGGGAATCCAGCACCTTAGCCACCACATCACTTGCTGGCCCTACAAAAATTCCTCTTTAAAAAAAAAAAAAAAGGACACAGTTAGCGTAATGGCTATGTCGCTGGACTCCCACGTAGTTGACCGCAGTTCGTGTCCCGGACCCGGTGGCTTAAAACTCACGCCGGGCGCGTGTGCGTGCGTGCCCAAGATCCCGAGAGGAGAATGGAGAAGGGATTGCTAAGTGACCATCCCCCCTGGGGGGTGATTTCTCGCTTTCTGTCTCTAATGTCTCTCTCTGTCTGGCGAGCGCACGCGCCCTATAGTGAAAATCTCTCAAAAAGAAAAAAAAAAAAAGAGGAAAAAAGAACACAAAGGGAAAGAAACCCATGTGATGAAAGCACCAAGGGTTGACAACCATCATGGAAATGAGGAAAAAAGAATTCTTCATTTTCAGAGAAAACATGGTCTAGTAGAAACTTTGAATTTGGATTTCTAGTTTTAAGATAATAAATTTTGGTTGTTTCGGATTGGCCCAATAGTCCAGTGATTAAGGGAGCTAAATCCTACATGGCCAACCATGGTTTGAATCCTAGCTCCCCTGGCAGCTTGAAAAACACATTAAGCATGAATGTATACATGTCCCAAATCTCAACAGAAGAGAGAAATGTAGAATGGTTTCATGAGTATATATACACATTAAAGCATATCAAAAGCACAATTTATATATGTGTATTTTATTGCAGTCAGTTATACCATTTTATTTTTTTAAAAAAAGAACGAAAGAAATATAAAGAACAATCTAAATTTTGCAGCAAGAGAAAGGATTATGAAATTGTAGTGTGACCACGCCCCACTAAGGGATGCTCTGTCTCTCTGGCAAATGCACACTAGATTCTAGTAAATAAGTAAATAAATAAATTTAATTGAATCAGTATCTGTTGTAAGGAACAGCAGGTGGCGTAGTGGTTAAGGTGCTGGACTCCCACTTGGTCAACCGCAGTTCAAATCTGGGACCCAGCAGCTTGGAACTCCCATCAAGTACATGTGTGCCCAATATCCCAAGAGGAGGATGAAGGAAAAAGGATTGTGGCATTACCATACACCCTGGGGGAATGATTTCTCACTTTTTGTCGCCTGTCTCTGTCTCCAGTGAGTATACACTCCCTATAGCAAAAATCTCTCAAGAAAAATCAACACCTATTTTTAAAATTATTTATTATTATTATTACTAAGCTGTCATAGGGCACATGTGCTCATCAGAGAGAAACCGCGAAAAGAGAGAAAGAGAGAAAATGAGAAAGCAAGCCACCAGGTCTGCCATATAATTGGCCAGAACATAATCGAACCCTGAACTCCCATGTGGCCTCAGCCTACCAAACAGTAGTATCCAGCAAAGGCTACCACAGTTAAGCCCGTGAAAATTGCTATTTTAAAAATATTATTTATTTTGTTATTATTATGATTTAATTTGACCAGACAGAGAGAGAGAAAAGAAAAATGAGAAAGCAAGCTGCCAAGTCCAGGACTCAAACCACAATTGGCTATGTGGGGAGTACAGAGCCCCAACCACCATGCCACCAGCTGGCCCCGAAAATTGCTTTTTTTTTTTTTTTTTTTTTTTTAGAGAGGGTTTTTGCTATAGGGCGCATGCGCTTGCCAGAAAGACCGAGAGAGACAGAGAGACAGAAAGTGAGAAATCATACCCCAGGGGGGATGGCCACTCCGCAATCCCTTCTCCCAGGATCTTGGGCATGCACGCACATGTGCCTGGCGTGAGTTTAAACCACCTGGTCTGGAATCAAACCGTAGTCGACTACATGGGAGTATAGTGACATAACCATTATGCCAACTGCTGATCCCGAAAATTGCTACTTTTAATTAGCGCTGTGTGAAGCCAGCACTATGCATGTGCTTGCTGGTAGAGGAATGTTAACTTGCAAAAACCATGATCGCACATATTCAAACACATAAAATTAGGTTTATAGATGACTTAAGTCTATTTTCTGTTGCTATAACAGAATACCATAGTCTGCATAATTTATAAAGATTTTATTTAACCTTGGCCAGGGGGTGTGGTGGTTAAAGCGGCTAGATCCCACATGGTTGACTGCACAGTTCAAGTTCTGGATCGGGCAGCTTGAGAAACACATTGAGTACACATGCATGCCCAAAATCCCAAAAAGCAGAAGAAACAGATAAGAGATTGCAGTATGACCATGCTCCATGGGGGTAGCGTCAAATTTTCCCTCTTTCTTCTTCCTCTCTTGGTCTGTCTCTCCAGCAAGTACATGCACTCTCTGACAAATTAAAAAAGTGATAATAAGGGGCTGGCCCCAAGGCCTGGTTGAAAGAGCCAGATCCAAATAGCCAACAGTATAGTTTGAATCCTGGACCCGGTGGCCTAAAAAAAAAAAAAAAAAAAACTTAAAAAAAAAAGATTATCAGGACCAGCAGTTGGCATAAATGGCTATGTCGCTGGACTCCCATATAGTCGACTGCGGTTCAAGTCCTGGACCTGGTGGCTTAAACTCACGCCAGCCGCATGTGCATGCGTGCGTGCCCAAGATCCCAAGAGGAGAATGGAGAAGGGATTGCAGCATGGTCATCCCCCCGGGGGGTGATTTCTCACTTTCTGTTTCTCTGTCTGTCTCTGTCTTTCCGGCGAGTGCATGAGCCCCATAGCAAAACCTGTCCATAAAAAAAGGTTTTCTTCCCTTTCACATGTAGAAGTAAATGATGCTTTCTCTTTAAAGTATTTCCCTATTTAGTAGAAGTTTTTATGAAGTCATATTACCATTACCACTATCTATATCCAGAACACTTTCATTACCCGCAAAAGACACCCCCATACCCAGTAGCACTTTCAATTTCCCTCTTCCTCAAATCTCCGGCAACCATACTAATTTTTGCCAGTATGAATTTACTTAATTTGGGAATTTCACATAAATAGAATTATATACAGAATATGTATCAAAATACAGAATACGTGGGCTATCGTGACCAGCATCTATCCCTCAGCAAAATATTTTCAGATACATCCACGTTATAGCATGAATCAGTACATTATTTTTTTTCATTGTAGAGTAATAGTTCAATGTATGGATATATCACATTTTATCTATGCGTCAATTGAGATATATTACCATTGTGTACATTTTTTACTATTATAAGCTTTGCTGCTATGAAGATTTGTGTACATGTTTTGTGTGTGTATGAATACATCTTACATTTTCTTAGATATACACTTAGGAGTGAAATTGTTGGGCCATAAGCTAACTTAATGTTTAACAGTTTGAGGAACTACCAAACTACTTTCCAAAGTGACTGTACTATTTTATATTCATACCGTCAATGTAGGAGGGCTATAACTTTCTCATGTCTTCATCAAACACTTGCCATTATCTGTCTTTTTTATTTTAGCCACCCTAATAGGTATGCGTAAAGTAGTACCTCATTGTAGTTTTAATTTACATTTATCTAATGACTAGTTATGTTGAGCATTATATATTTTAAAAGTATATACATTCTTTTTTTTTTTTTTTTTTTTGAGAGGTTTTTGCTATAGGGCACATGCGCTCGCCAGAGAGACAGAAAGCAAGAAATCACCCCCCGGGGGGATGGCCAACGCTGCAATCCCTTCTCCTCCATTCTCCTCTTGGGATCTTGGGCATGCATGCACATGCACCCAACATGAGTTTAAGCCACCAGGTCCAGGACTCAAACAGCAGTCAACTACATGGGTGTCCAGCGACACAGCCATTATGCTAACCACTGGTCCCAAAAAAGTACATACATTCTTTAGAGAAATGTTAATACAAATCCTCTGCCTGTTACCAGAATTTTGAGGTAAATTATTCTGTACACAGATATGGTATTATCATTTTCAGAAAATAAAAGTACTTACATCGTGCTTTCTCTTCATCTTTGCCTCTTGTAAGAAGGACAAGTCCAACTATTAAGTTATTGAAGTGCAGCCCTTTGGGTGTTCCACCAAAAGAACAGTAAATCACCTAAAAGGAAATGATAGAGTCAACCTTAGGAGATATTTAGTTTTTGAGAAATCTGAAGTGAGTATCACTTAAAAAAAAATCTGGTCATCATCTCCAGGAAAACCTGGTAAACTTTAGTTAAAAAATGTTAAGTTTCTCTTCCTTCTTCCTCTTTGTAATCTTATTATTGTGCTTAGTCAAGAATATGCTAAAAAACATACTATATATTACAGGCTCACACAACTGAATATTATTCTTTCTATTGGGCATCTTTATCAGTGCCCAAGAAGACAAAGGTCCTCCTTCGATAGCAGCAATAATGGGTCAAGATTTCATGCAATTACAGAACTTCTTTCAACCTCAGTAAAATATACATATTGAATAGAAAGAAAGGCATTCTATAATTGAATATTTGGAAATACAAAGAGACCCCAAAATAAATAAATCAATCAATAAATTTTACACTGCCAGAAATGAGTATCATAGTATCATAAGAAGCAAAACTATACATATATACCAACAATAATAACTATAAATTCATTCAGTCATTCAACAAATCTGATAGTTGAGAGCCTCATATTTGTTGTGCATCATTTTAGTTAATAAAAAGGCATGATTAAAGACTATTTCAAGAATAAAACATAGTCAATATGAAAACTGAAAATATAATTAACTAAATCATATTCACAAATATATTTAATAATATCCTGACAAGTGATGCCAAAAACTATATCTCTAGTGCCACTGACAGCTCAACTTAAAAAAAACTAAGCAAAGGAGATGGCTGCAGATCAGAACATAAAAATATATAAAAAGAACAGAAAAAAGTCACTGTTTTCCTACTTTGTACTTCCATTTGTGAAGTAACTATTCTTAGTTACCCTACTTCCCACCCCCAAAGGAGGAAGGTAACAGAAAAAAACCTTTCTCCCAGGGGAGAGGCAGGAAAACATAATGGTCCCAGCCATTTAGAGATCTACTTCCACTGAGAAGTAGTTTCATTGACAAGATCTTGAGCACACACACCCTCCTCCTCAGATTCAAGGACACAAGGCCTGTCTAAAAACTGAGATAGAGGGACCAGCAGTTAGCATAATGGCTATGTCGCTGGACTCCCATGTAGTCCACCACGGTTCGAGTCCCAGACCCAGTAGCTTACACTAACTCTGGGTGCATGTGTGTGTGGTGCCCAAGATCCTGAGAGGAGAATAGAGGAGAAGGGATTGAGGTGTCATCATACCCCAGGAGGTAATTTCTCATTTTCTGTCTGTCTCTAGCAAGAGCACATGCCCTATGGCAAAAACCTCTCCAAAAATATAAATAAATAAATAAAAATAATAAAAATAAAAACTGAGATAGAAACAGGACATGGGGACCAGCAGGTGGCGTGGTAGTTAAGGCACTGGACACTCTCACATGGCTGACCATGGTTCAAGTCCTGGACCTGGTGGCTTGCTTTCTCACTTTCTCTCTCTCTCTCTCTCTCTCTCTCTCAGTGTGTGTGTGTGTGTGTGTGTCTGTCTGGTCAAATTAAATAACTAAATAAATAAAATTAAATAATTAAAAAAAGATCAAACGGGACAATAATGTCCCCTTCCCTAGCACTCCCTAATTCCACCACTGTGCAAGCAAACACAGAGGAATAAATAATATCATAGAGCTGAGAAGAAGGAAGAGTGTGGACAGAGAATCCTCTCTAAGTGTAGGAACAGATCAAAAGTTGATTGGATGATCAGACATTAGAGTCTCTAGCAAAATGCCACCAACCTTTTAAAAGGGAAAAAGGTTATCCTAAAGTGGAATTTGAAGCTCGTATAGCACATTGTGAGTAACTATGCCAATAACAAAACCAAAATACAGCTCAACTACAGATTAGATTGAATCAGCTCCTATGCGAAATGAATAAATATTGAGCCTAATCTCTACTGCCCTATACAAAACAGCCTTCTCAGCCCAATTCTCACAAAGAAGTTTTTTGGTTTTTTTTTTTTTGGAGAGGTTTTTGCTATAGGGTGCGTGCGCTCACCAGACAGACAGAGAGAGACAGAGAGACAGAAAGCGAGAAACCCCCTCCCAAGGGGGAATGGCCACGCTGCAATCCCTTTTCCTCCGTTCTCCTCTCAGGATCTTGGGTACGCATGCACACGCGCCCGGCATTAGTTTTTTAAGCCACCGGGTCCAGTACATGAACCGTGGTCGACTACGTGGGAATCCAGCGACATAGCCATTATGCTAACTGCTGGTCCCACAAAGAAGGTTTTTTGGTTTTTGTTTTTTTTTTAAAAGAATACTGTTACGAACAAAGGAAAAATGTGGTAACAGAGTAGAAGATTGCTTTGGACTGGCTCAATAGTAAACGTGTGAGAGTCTAGTAACAGATTATCCAAAATGAAACACAAAGGGAATAAAGATGTGTGTGCTAGGCAGACAGGGAAGGGTGAGAATGGAGGATGGCCAGAACAGAAAATCCAAGAGCTCTGAGACAGTATCAGTAATTAACACGCAACTAAAATCATAAAATAGAGAGTGGGCACAATATATTTCTGTAGAGATGAAAGCTGATAATCTTCCAAAGATAATACAGAGACAATATTCACAGAAAAAAAAGGTAGAAGCTCAGACAATCAGCAGGGCAAATCATACCTCTAACCCACCCAAAAACAAACTAGACAAGTGATATACAAACTACTTGAAACCAATGATAAAAATAAGATCTTTATGCCAGCCAGAAGAAAAAAGGCACATTATATTATACTAAAGAGAACAAAGGAATCATAACAGGTTTCTTATCAAAAACTATACATAAGCCAGAAGTCAATATTTAAAGCACTGAGGAAAAAAAAAAAAAAAAAACTCAACCAAGACTCCTAAACCACCTGATGAAAATATCTTTCAGAAAGAAAGGAAAAGTAGACTTTTTTCAGGGAAACAGAAGCCATTTCCAGCAACCCTGCATTACAGAAAAGAATAAAATGAAGTACCTCAGGGTGAAGGAAATAAATGTATCTAGGAGAAACATGTACTTACATAAAGAAACAAGCATAATGGAAATGGCATAAATGAAAGTAAATGTAAAATTATTTTTATTTTTAATTGCTCTGAAAGATAATTGGCTGTCTAAAGCAACAACACAAGAAACATAACATAGATTCATAGCATGTGCAAAACACATAACAACAACAGCACAGAAGGGAGAAAGGAATTAGGAGTATGCTGTTGTATTTACTGCTTGTAAATATTAATATACCATTAAACGGTATATTATACCAACTCATGTGTGGTACATCTCAATCTTTCTATTGCCAGCCTGCAAGAGATTACTTAATCTTAGCACTCCAGTGTTTAAACCCAATATTAACTCCATTAAAAATTCTTATTTTCAAAATAATAAAATCAACAGCTAGCAATTAAATGCCTGTTATATAGCATATAATTGTTGTGAGTGCTTTTCTAGTATTAAGCCTCATAATGACTCCATGAGGAAAGTATTATTAAAATCCTCATTTTGGGGGTTGGGGAACCTGAAATCCAAACAGATAAAAGTAACATCCAAAGTTATATATTAATGAAATAACAGTGTTATTACCTAAGTTTCATACCTAAATAAGACAGATTCCTGAAACTGAATTCCTCATCAATTCGTACTTCTGTAGTATAAGCAGGCTCATTTTTAATTAATTTCTTTAGAATCACATGAAAGATATCCCCACCAAAACATACGTCATTTTGGTAAAATCTCCTGAAGATTTAACCAAGAACATTTTAAAGATCACAAATTCAAGTTATAAATACTGTGTCTCTGACATCTTTTTCACTTTCTACTCCTTTCCCACCACTCTAACTTGATAATTCAATTATTTCCACTTTTGATCATTTCACTGACTTCAATACAAAGAGAATAAAGTAGTGAGGAAAAGTCAATAAAGAAATTTGGAGCAAGGTACGACTTTTCAGTTTTGCAAATACCACTCCCAAAATACAATAGCGGCAATGGTCTTCTAAAATCACCCAGATCATTTAACAGATTAGAAAATGAAGCACAGGAAAACATTTCCTGAGTTCTAAGATGTACATACTTTCCATCTTTTATTAATATTCCAGAAATCAGCATGCACCTAACATAGCCAATGTGTAGTATCTTTTTCACTCAAAAAAAAAAAAAAAAAAAAAACCTATTTTTAAATCAATGGTCACCTTACAACTGACAGTGCTCTAACATTTAGATAATATTAAGTGCCATGCTTATTTCTACTCAGCTTTAACTTTTAGGACTTGAGGAGAAGGGATGTACATAGGATAGCAAGGATTTTTTTTTTAGATTTTTGCTATAGGTCATGTGTGCTCACCAGAGAGTCAGAAACACAGAGAGAGAGAAAGTGAGAAATCACCCCCAAGGGGAATGACCACACAACAATCCCTTTTCCTCCATGGGATTTTGGGTACACATGTACCCTTGTGTGTTTTTCAAGGTGCCAGGTCTGGGACTCGAACTGCAGTCAGCCATGTGGGCTCCAGTAAGGATTTTGATAGCTAGCTAGCTAGCTTTCTTTCTTTTTTTAAACTAGAGGGTGCATGTGCTTGCCAGAGAGGAACAGAGAGACAGAGAAGGGGAGGGACACCAGTGGGGTATGGTCATGCACAATCCCTTCATTTCTCCACCTTGCTAGGATTTTGGGGACACACGCACATGAACCCAACATGTTTTCCAAGTTGCTGAGGCCAAGATTCTATACCCACAGTTAAACATACATTCGCTTAATCACCACATTGGTGTGGTTAGCCCTTGATATTTTTTTAAAAGCACTTAATAAATGCTAACTATTGAAAGCATTAAATATTCCCCAGGCATGAAGATTTTCTGCTGAGACTTCTCCCTCCAGATTCATTTCTAGTTGGAAAAGCACAAACACAGGCCCATCCTGAGATAAATACTGAACTTGAGATGTAAAACATTATTTTCATTAACTAAAAATGAAGCTTTTCTGCTGAGACTTCTCCCTCCAGATTCATTTCTAGTATGTAGGGCTACCTCTGACTTCTCCTCTCCGTCTCTCTGTCTCCTTGTGTCTTTTAATTAAATTAAATTAATTAATTTATTTATTTTAAGGTAAAGTATTCTCTGGGCTCTCAAGCCCCTCCTTTATAGTGCTAATTTGTGCCTTTCCCCATCCCATCTAGGAAAAGTTCAAACACAGGACCATCCTGAGATGGATACTGAATTTGAGCTGTGAAATATTGCTTTCACTGACTAAAAATAAAGATTTTCTGAGCACAGTTTTCATTTTTTGCTTTTTAAAATTAAAATCTAAAGTTTTTTCATTATTTTTTTGTTCTTTTTTTTATTTTATTTTTTCTCCTTCTTTCCTCTTCCCTAATTGATTTCCTCTTTTCTTTATCTTTATTCCTTGGCTGCTTAGCCTCTATGCATTGAGTGTCTAGACAAGTCCAAGTGAACAGGATCTAAACATCTGAATGTGATTAGGGTCAGAATATTCTTGAATTCCCACTGAATCCGATACACAAAGAGTGAAAAACAGAAGGGAAAAGAGATTGCAGATCACCTCCTCCTGCACACCTCTGAGGGCTCAGACTGAACTTCAAGTATTAGAAAGAAACGCATCATCTATCAGATGACTAGAAATCACCGCAGGGTCACAAAAAATATGGGAAAGCAAGAAAATACCTCTCCTCCAAGGGAAAAGAGTAACTACTCTTCATCTTCAGACAGTACGATGAAACCCTTGGAAATGTCAGATAAAGAACTTAGAATATTGGAACCAGCAGTTAGCATAATGGCTATGTCGCTGGACTCCCACGTAGTCGACCGTGGTTCGAGTCCCGGACCCAGCGGCTTAAACTCACGCCAGGCGCGTGTGCCCAAGATCCCGAGAGGAGAATGGAGGAGAAGGGACTGAGGAAACCTCTCAAAAAAA
>NW_006159912.1:4657712-4659565 GCF_000334495.1 Tupaia belangeri chinensis
AAAAAAGAACTTAGAATATTCATAGTGACAAAGCTAACAGAGATGGAAGAGAAGAGAGACAATGAACTGCACAAGAGGCAGGAGAAAGGAGTTGATAAGTTCCAAGTTCCAGGAGGTGAGGAAATTTAATACACACTCTAAAAAAGAATCAAATGGACCTGTTAGAGATGGAGGCCATAATACAGGGAAGTCAAAACCTCCCTTGAAAGTATTAAAAGCAGACTAAGATCATACAGAAAATCGAATCTCAGATGTAGAAGACAGAATCGCTGGCACAGAAAAATCTACCATGAAGACTGAGAAAATTGCAGAAAAAATTGAAAATAATATATGAGAAATACTAGATACCATCAAACGTCCAAACATCTTGATAGTTGGTATTCCAGAAGGCAAACAGACTCATAGGGGCACTGACAATCTATTCTGTGAAATCCTGCAGGAAAACTTTCCAAACCTCAGAAGGCATTCAAAGATGGAGTCCCAAGAAATACAAAGTACCTCAAACAGAATCAACCCAAGAAGATCTTCTCCAAGATACATTATAGCCAAATTGACCAAAACCACAAAGACAAGATACTAAGACTGGCAAGAGAGAAACGCCAAGTTACCTACAAAGGATATCCCATCAGGCTAACAACAGACCTCTCATCAGAAACAATGCAAGCGAGGAAAGAATGGAGAAATATTTTCAAAGTGTTAAGGGAAAGCAATTTCAACCAAGAATACTGTATCCGGCAAAATTTTCCTTCATATGGGAAGAAAAGACAAGAACATTCTCAGATAAACAAAACCTGAAAGAATTTACCAACACTAGACCAGATCTCCAAGAAGTTCTCAAGGGAGAGCTATACCAGGAAAATTAAATACAGATACACAGAAATAAGAGTTCAAAAACTAAGAAAATGGCCAACTTAATCATAGGAACAAGTCTGGAATTGAATATTATATCCCAAAATTTAATCAGGAAGATCGGATCACAACAGAAGATAGATTAAGTACATGAGACTGAACTGGTGAAATAGAACTTTATGACTTTTGACTAAAACATTGCTGATTTTCTTCTAGGCTTTGTTTTCCAGTTTTAAGGATTTTTGTTTTGTCTTGAGCTGGCGATAGGGTCATGCATCCTAACCTATGAACAGAATCCTAACCTATTTCCTGGCATTAAGTTTTAAGCAAAGTTCCTAAGCATTTCTTTAACTTATTAATGCTAAACTGCTTTTCTTGAAATTAAAAAATATATTAAAAATATCTATTTAATGACCATAGTAAACTATATAGCATCAACTAGGTGCTATTTATAGTACATTCATTCTATTCAGAGTTTCATGCTTAAAGTTAGACATGTATTCACAGATAATGTATATATCAGCTAAACTTGCTATTTAAAGTAGTTAGATTATTTAGAAATTTTGTGAATCAATAAAATGTGGGGGGGAAAGGAATGGAAAACAACCATAGACACCAGAGTTGGTGTGGGAGGAGGGTGGAAAATGGCAGAGGGTAAGAAATATATATATAACTCTTTCTCACTATACAAGATGGCAGATGATAAAGTTGCAAAGCAGGATACTAAGGAGAAGAAACCTGAAGCCAAAAAGGCTGATGCCAGTGGCAAGGTTAAAAAGGGTGACCCCAAGGCTAAAAAGCCCAAGAAGGGGAAGCCCCATTGCAGCCCAAACCCCGTCCTAGCCCGGGGCATCAGCAGATACTCCCAGTCTGCCATGTATTCCAGGAAGGCCATGTATAAGAGGAAATACTCTGCCACTAAATTCAGGACTGAAAAGAAAAAGCAGGAGAAGGTTCTTGCGACTGTCACAAAACCAGTTGGTGGAGACAAGAATGGTGGTACC
>NW_006159912.1:4659761-4660408 GCF_000334495.1 Tupaia belangeri chinensis
TGAACCGCTGGTTCTCAATCAAGTTCCACTGCATAGAACACACCAGAAATTTGTCATTGCCACCTCCACGGAAGTTGATATTAGCAAAGTAAAAATCTCAAAGCACCTTACCAATGCTTACCTCAAGAAAAAGGAACTACGGAAGCCCAGACACCAGGAAGGTGAGATCTTCGACACAGAGGAGAAATACGAGATTTCAGAGCAGCACAAGATTGATCAGAAAGCTGTGGACTCGCAAATTTTACCAAAAATCAAAGCTGTTCCTCGGCTCCAGGGCTACCTGCAATCTGTGTTTGCCCTTACAAATGGAGCTTATCCTCACAAATTGGTGTTTTAGATTTGTTGCCAAGAACCTAATTAAATAACTGATCACATAAAAAAAAAGAAATACACACACACACACATATATATATGAAACTAGACATGGAAAATTATTGATGATAACATGTATGATTAAGTCACTATGCAGTATATTCTGGATTGGAAATCACATTTTATATGCTGTGACAATGCTCACTGAATGAATGCAAATTAAGTAATTAAACATTTTAAAAATTAATTTTAAAATGTTCCCCAGGCATTTTAGGGAATTGAAAGGGTTAACTCAAGGTCTCACTGACATGTTAGTCTTTTAATCAAGAAGGGCG
>NW_006159912.1:4660679-4678543 GCF_000334495.1 Tupaia belangeri chinensis
CCCTCTCAGGAGCTTCAGGCCTTCTTTTTATTCCTCCGATTTTTTTCCCCAGTTAGTTGGTCCTTCTACATCTATTTGAAAAACATGCCAGTCACATAGGTCTGTGCGCCCAAAATCCCAAGAGGAGAAGGGACTGTGGCATGGCAAGAGGAGGAGGAGTAGGATTTCTCACTTTCCCTCTCTCTATTTCTCTCCAGTGAGTGCACACACAGCCATGACAAAAATTTACAACAAAATGAAACCCTTGCTTTTAGACTCAATAAAGCTCTGAGCCTCCATCTTTCAGCTGATGAAATTCTAGGCATCTGGACCTTCTCCTCTCTCTTGAAAAGTAAATAAACTGTAAATAAACCTTTTCAACCTAATTTCTCTCTGAGTTTGTGAATTCCTTAACAGCCTGTGACAAAGATCATCCTAGCAACTATTACAATTTATTGCAAGATCTTTGTTTTAAAATTCTTGTAATAATTTTCTTTAAATGTTTAAAAATAAGAGGAAGAAAGCCTTTTCTCAAACATTTGATAGCTATGAATATCAGATAGAGACTAGAGATTCTGCTTTACTAACGGAGTATAAAATTGATGCTCTTGGGGCCTTGGGGCTGGCAGGTGGCATGGTAGTTAAGGGCACTAGACTCCCTGGTTTGAGTTTCTGACCTAGCGGCTTGCTTTCTCACTTTCCCTCTCTCCTCTCTCTCTGACTCTTGCTCTCACTCTCTTGTTCTCTTGCTCTGTCCCTCTCTGGTCAAATTAAATAAACAAAGTTAAATAAAATAATTATTTAAAAAACAAAATAAGTAAAATAAAATTGATGCTCTTGATAATGATTCTCACTACAATTCTGACAATGTTGTCATCTCAGGAAATGATTATCTCAGAAGAGAGGAAGAGCAGCCTGCATTTTCAAAGAAAAACATTTATATTATTAATATAATATAAATATATTAATATGATATACCAAAAACCTATCTCTTGCGACATAGCCATTACGCTAACTGCTGGTCCCAGTAAGAACTATTTCAACATTAATGAGCTCATGACTTTTACTTCAAAAAATGTTTCTCCTGAGTGAACTCCATTACATATTTTAACTGCTTAACAGCTGACAGAACCAAAATAACATTTCCAAATTTTTATTTTATATAAATTTTTTAAGAAAGATTTTTGCTATAGGGCACATGTGCTCGCCAGAGAGACAGACAGCGATAAATCACTCCCCCAGGGGGGAAGGCCATGCCACAATCCCTTCTTCTCCATTCTCCTCTCAGGATCTTGGTCACACACACACACATGTGCCTGGCATGAGGTTTAAGTTGCCATATCCAGGGCTTGAACCAAAGTTGACTATGTGTGAATCCAGTGACATAACCTTTATGCCATCTTTTGGTCCTTTATATAAAGTTTTTTGAGCACCATTACTTTTCCTTTTTTTAAAATACAGGGTCTCCAGCCAGCTGGTAGTATGGTGGTTGGGGCAGCTGGATTCCCAGATGGCTGACTGCATAGTTTGAGTCTCAGACCCAGTGGTTTGAAATCAGGTACTACGCATGCATGCCCAAAATCCAAAAGGAGAATGGAGAAGTGACTGCAATGTGTCAAGCCCAATGGGGGTGCTTTCTCACTACCCCTGGCCACCATCTCTCTGAAGCGAGCACACGCGCCCTCTAGCAAATTAAAAAATAAAAAATAACTTTAAAATAAAAGACAAGATCTCGCTATATTATGATCCACCTGCCTAGCCTTCCTAAGTGCTTGGG
Source organism: Tupaia belangeri chinensis (assembly GCF_000334495.1). Lineage (NCBI taxonomy): Eukaryota > Metazoa > Chordata > Mammalia > Scandentia > Tupaiidae > Tupaia > Tupaia belangeri. The sequence goes on from NW_006159912.1 coordinate 4,662,436, forward strand.
GTTAAAAGCATGTGCAACCATGGCTAGCTTTTAGGGTGGGCCAGGTATCAAACCCTGGCATTCTATGTGCCTTTAACCTGCAAGATAGCAGCATTGGGCAGTGCACACTAAAGTGGCTGGGCTCTATTTAAAATTTTTAAGATTTGATTCATCAATTAGCTTTTACTCATTATTGAATTATTTTCCTATATTTTTATATGTACTGTTCTATCAAATCCAGTTTCCTCACATCAAATCTGGTAGGTCTAAATGTCTTAATAAAGAAATGAATTTTCCAGAAATACCTGGAATAATAAACTTTTACCTTCTGCTTTAAAAAAAAAAACTGCTATTCACCTTATTATTAATTTGATCTGTAAATATTAAATATCTCAGCAAGACACAATCATGCACTGCTTAATGACAGGGATATGGTTTGAAAAATAAGTAATTAGACAATTCTGCAGTTCTGTGACCATCAGAGTGTACTTACACAAACTTAGCTGGCATACCCTACTACACATCTAGGCTATCTGATACAGCCTATGCAGTCCTATGGGACCACTGTCCTAAGTGCACCCTTCATGGACAGAAGTGTTATTATACAGTCATAATACCATTATCACATTCAAAAAAAAAAAAGCAGCTAACAAAAATTTCTAGATATCAGGAAAGTTCTAGTCAGTATTCAAATATCCCCAACTGCCTTTTTTTCAGCTTATTTGTTCTAAAATATAATTAGTTGATAGTCTCGTAATCTCTTTTAATCTGTCAGTTTTCTTTTTCTATTTTTCCTTCTCACACTTCTTTTCTTTATATTTTATTAATCGGGTTTTTAAAAATAATAAGCTAGTTTCCCAGCATGTTCCAAAGGTACTTGTGGGAAAAAAAAAAAAGAAAAGAAAAAGAAAAAAGAAAGAAAAAACACTTGAGACTGCTATCTTTAGGTCTGCTTGCAAGGTTGGTCCTTGGCTGATATCTGTAAACTTGGAATTTTGGAAAGGTTCTCACTAATCCCTAAGTGTTAAATGTAGTTGATTATGCCTAAACTGCTTTTACAATGCAGTTTATGCTCAGTATCTCCTTTCCTCATTGAAGTTTCTAATTTTGGTCATGATAGGTAGAGTGACTATGTGACTTGTCTCACTAAAAACCCTGGCCAGTGTATCTGCTATGAGCTTTTCTGGTAGATACCATTTTGCATCTGTTGTCACAACCTATTACTAGAGAAATTCAGAGCATCCTGTGTAATTCCATGGGAGAGGACTCTTGGGAGCTTGCACCTGGTTTCCTACACATGCCTTTTCTCTGGCTGACACTGTTTTGGATCCTTTTGCTTTTTAGGTATAGCAGTGAATATGACTAGGTCCCAAGTCCTGTGAGTCTAGTGAATCACTAAACCTAGGGGTGATCTTGGAGACTCCCAACAGTGTCCAGAAGGGGTATTATTTTGTTTTGTTTTCCTAGAGGGCATATGCACTTGTCAGGGAGAGGCAGAGATACAAAAAGAGAAAGCATTCTCCCCTTCAATGAAAAATGGTCACACCACGATCTTTTCTCCATTTCCCTCCCTTTGGGATTTTGGGCATGCAGGAACACACATCCAGCATGTTTCTCAAACCACTGGGTCTAGGACTTTAACCATGTAGTCAGCCATGTGGAATCTGGCTGCCTTAACCACCAGGCCCTAGAGCTGGTCCCAGTAGAGACAGTTTTTAAAAAATCATTATATTAGGGGCCAGGAGGTGGTATAGTGGTTAAGGTGTTGGACTTGGACATGGCCAAACGCAGTTCAAGTCCTAGATCTAGCAGTTTGAAACTCACACTGGGCATGTGTGCATGCGTGTCCAAAATCCAGACAGGACAATGGAGGAGAAGGGATTGCATCATGTACACTGCCCTTGGAGGGTAATTTCTCACCTTTTCTTTCTGTCTTTCTGGTGAGCACATATGCCCTCTAGCAAAAATCTCTTCCCAACCCCCCTCAAAAAATCATTATATTAGATATGTTACAATTACTACAATTATCCTTATTGATTATCAAATTTCCCCATCTTTGCACAGAGGGAACCTCTTTATACGGGATTTTTTTTTAGGATTCTTAGTAGTATTTGATACCTTTTTTGTTTATTTAAGAGAAATTTTTGCTATAGGGTAGGTGCACTTGCCAGAGAGACAGAAAACAAGAAATCATTCCCCCTGAGGCCACGCTACAATTGCTTCTCCTCTATTCTCCTCTCAGGAATGTGGACACACACACATACACACCCAGCATGAATTTCAAACTGCTGGATCCAGGACTCAAACCACAGTCAGCCATGTGAGAGTCCAGCGACATAACCATTATACCATCTGCTGGTCCTGGGTTGGATATCTTCTTTATTTTCCAGTATGACAAGATATTCCAACTTCACTTTGTTAATTTTCTGGCCTAGACCTATAATCAGACATTTTCCCAAGCAGTCCCAGGAACTGAAAAATTATATTCAGAGATTATAATCAGGGTGTCAGCTTATTGCCACAGTGATCAGATTGTTCCTGTGAACTTCTCAGTGAACAGAGCTAGGAACCTAAAATACACCACAAATATATACCAATACTCCCATATACAGACGTTCCTCTCCATCTCATCTCCAATTAAGCTAATCATTACATTTTTATATGGATTAAATATTTCAATATGAACAAAATGTCACTGTTTCTTCTTAGAGGGAATCAAAGAGCTAAGGTAATTAAGGAAGGTAGGATAATAACAATATCATTCTAATCATAACATCCAAAGGAAATTTGAGAGCAGTACACAGAAGAAGCTTTAATTATATTTACAATATATTTTTTTTTTTTGGAGAGGTTTTTGCTATAGGGCGCGTGTGCTCGCCAGACAGACAGAGAGAGACAGAGAGACAGAAAGCGAGAAATCATCCCCCAGGGGGATGGTCACGATGCAATCCCTTCTCCATTCTCCTCTTGGGATCTTGGGCACACATGCACATGCGCCCGGTGTGAGTTCTAAGCCACCAGGTCTGGGACGCGAACTGCGGTCGACTATGTGGGAGTCCAGCGACATAGCCATTATGCTAACTGCTGGTTCCCCTGATGTCCCATTGTTTTGGAAAGAAAAAATGTAAACATTTTTTAGTTTTAAAATACAAAAGTATAGGATGTTACATGATCCATTTCTCTGCCCTCTTGAAAGTTACTGGAACCATGTGAACAAAATAACTCAATTAAGGTTTGAACTATCATGTGAGCTCATTCATCGAGTTCAAGTCAGTGGCTTCATGGAACAACCTAGAAAATTCAAAGACTGATTGCAGAGCAAAATCAAACAAAATCTAAGCCCCCAAAGGCAGACCTTAAAATAACTCATGAGTTGTCTAGTTATTAAAAAACAAGAAAATCATTCACAATTTACAAGCAAACTATACAGCTACAGTTTGTTAAAATGACTGTTCAAGAATACAAAATGCATTTTCCCTCATAAATGATGATCAGATTTCCTCTGGCTAAGCCTAAGAATTCTACTGAAATTACATGTGGTTGAAATAAGGAATAATTAAATAACAATAATTACAAGACTTTAGAAAGTATACTATTGTGGGGGCCAGAAGGTGGCATGGTGGTTAGGCCACTTAACTCCCACATGGCCCACCACAGTTTGAGTACCAGACCTGGTGGTGTGAAAATCTCAACAGGCATGTGTGCACGTGTACCCCAAATCCTTAAGAGAATGGAGGAGAAAAAAATGTGGTGTGGCCATCCCCCCCTGGGAGATGATTTCTCCCTTTCGCTGTCTCTGTCACTCTCTCCAGCAAGCACACGTGCACTATGGCGAACAAAAACAAAAACAAAACAAAACAAAACAAAAACTTTAAAATTAATTGATGTAGGTTAAAAAAAATTTTTTGAGAGGTTTTTGCTATAGGGTGCATGCACTCGCCAGAGAGACAGAGAGAGACAGAGAGACAGAAAGCGAGAAATCACCCCTCAGGGGGGATGTCCATGCCGCAATCCCTTCTCCTCCATTCTCCTCTCGGGATCTTGGGCACGCACGCACACGTGCCCGGTGTGAGTTTAAGCCACCGGGTCCAGGACACGAAACACGGTCGACTACATGGTAGTCCAGTGACATAGCCATTACGCCAACTGCTGGTCCCTGTAAGTTAAAATTTGAGTTAAGGACCATCAAACAATACTTGATCATATGTACTTTAATGAGAAAAAAGTGGTATTATTGCTGTCCTACAAAGAAAATTCTGAAATATAATAAAATGTAAGAACTAGCATGAATGTGAAAAGAGAAACAACTTAAAGACCCTTGAATATCCCTTACATAAAATAGTATAGTATTTGCAAATCACCTATACACATCTCCTATATCTATATCCTTTTTTTTTTTTTTTTTTAAAGCTTATTTCTTCCATCAGAAAGGGAAGGAGAGAGAAACAGGCAACACCAATAGAGTTTTCATGACATGATCCATCTCCAGGCTCCACCAGTCCAGATCACAGGCGTATGTGCCCATGCACAGTAAATAAAGAGAGGACCTAGAATGCAAACTAGGGACCTTCTCATGTGGGTCCAGTTGTGTTACTGATGTCCCATCATCTGACTCCTTATGATCTGCTCCCTTGTATTTTAAATCATCTCTAGGTTGTTTATGATAACTAAAATACAGTGTAAATTGCAATTATAATGCCTCTTTGGTATTATTTTTTATTGTTTTGTTTCTTTTTTCTGAATAGTTCTGATCCACAGTTGGTTGAATCTATGCATATGGAACCCACAGATAAAAGGGCCAGATGTATTATAACAATCAATGATCAATAGCATCATAAGCTAACAATCAATGACTAGAGTTGTCAAGAAAGTCCATGATGTCAATAAGTCCAACATAAAGAGATTTAATCTATAATACAAACTGTCATTAAAAAAATAATTTAAAAAAACACTATTCTGTGATAGTTCCCCTAAACCTAGGTAATCCAGACTCCTAGTCTCCAAAGGGGATCTAAATGCAACATGAATATCTCCACATAACTTTATTGACACTAATGGAAAAATTTCCTACTAATCAGTTGTGTGTTTTCCTGTGTTAATAAGTCTAAAAACGTTCTAGGTTCTTAATTGCATTTGCTTAAAATGTACATTTTCCTATAATTTGGAAAATAAGTGTTCAAAGACTGAGAGGTCAGCGAAGCTAACTGGTTTCATGAGTATGGCCTCCTGGTCATTATCTTGGTCATTCCTGTTTAAAAAAATAGAAAGAATACTAAAAAAAAAAGTATTAATAAATCAAATATTCACCAAGTTTATACTATATGCATGGTACTGTGTGACATGTTTTAGAAGCCATAATCTGCGGGGCCAGCAGGTGGCAAGGTGGTTAAGAGCGCTGGATTCCCATATGGTAGATCGCAGTTCAAGTCCTGGACCTCCCTCTCTGGTCAAATTAAAATAGATCAATAAATCAATAAATTAAATAAAATCATTCTTTAAAAAAGGGAGTCATAATCTGCTCATTAGGAATCATAATTTAGTTAGACAAGATATACATGAACAATTAGCAAACAAACCATTATCTATTGGGTCATTGGAAAAGTCATGACGCATTTTTCTATACAAAAATAATAAAATGTCATGATACATGTATACTACAGATGAAGGCTTTACTGTCTTTTTAAGAGTTTACGGAGGGGCCAGCAGGTGGCATGGTGGTTAAGGTGCTGGATTCCCACATGGTTGACCGTGGTTTGAGTCTTAAACCCAGCGGCTTGAAATTCACAATAAATAAATAGAAAAATAAATAAATAAGAGCTCAGGGACGGGGGAAAAAATGTGGCTAAAACAGATGACAACTTTATGGAGGGAGGTAGAGTGATATTACTACCCTAGTTAGTCATCCAAAATTAAAATCGATCCTGGGATAGGGATTTAAGAGTTTCCAGTTAAATAGCAGTTAATGGGTAGATACTAAGTTTATTTGTCTAGCAGATTTTTCAAATGGTTGAAAAGCATTATAAATGAATGGGAAAACAAAAGGAAACAATTACAACTTAATATTATGTGGAAATGCTCTGCTATTAAATTCCTTTGGGAAGATAAGTAGTGGGGGAATGGAACCCTAAAGAAAATTAAAATATTGGATTATTAAAGAATTTGTGACCTTAGTTAAACAAGTGTAATTTTTTTTTTTTTTTGGAGAGGATTTTGCTATAGGGCGCGTGCACTCGCCAGACAGACAGAGAGAGACATAGAGACAGAAAGCGAGAAATCACACCCCCAGAGGGGATGGTCACGCCACAATCCCTTCTCCTCCATTCTCCTCTCGGGATCTTGGGCACGCACGCACACATGCCCGGCGTGAGTTTTAAGCCACCGGGTCCGGAACGCGAACCGCGGTCGACTACGTGAGAGTCCAGCGACATAGCCATTATGCTAACTGCTGGTTCCCAACAAGTGTAATTTCAAACAGAATAAGGGACCAGCAGGTGGTGTGGTGGTTAAGGTGCTGAATTCCCACATAGTCGACTGAGGTTTGATCCCAAACCTGGCGGCTTGCTTTCTCCCTACAGCGAATTTAAAAAAAATAATAATAATAAATAAAATTAAATAAATATTTTTTAAAATTTCAAATAGAATACATTTTTCACTCATTTATCATTTATCTTTTTTCTCAAATCCCCTCAAACTCTGTTCATTTAATTTTGAGAGGTTTTTGCTATATAGGGCACGTGTACTCGCCAGAAAGACAGAGACAGAGAGACAAAAAGCGAGAAATCACTCCCTGGGGGGATTGCCACGTTGCAATTCCTTCTCCTCCATTCTCCTCTCAGGATCTTGGGCACACACGCACACGCACCCAGAGTGAGATTAAGCCACTGGACCCAAGACTTGAACTGCTGTCGACTACATGGGAGTACAGCGACATAACCATTATATCAACTGCTGGTCCCCTGTTCATTTCATTTTATTCAAGAAATACAGAGATACTATTATAAATTATATAAAAAATATACCAAAATACTGACTATACTAATTTTCAAACCATAAGTAAAACAGAATTGATGCTGGGGCCAGCAAATGGCATGGTGGTTGGGGGCACTAGACTCCCACATGGCCGACTGTGGTTCGAATCCTGGACTTGGCAGCTTGCTTTCATACTTTCTCTCTCTCACTCTGTTCCTCTTTGGTCAAATGAAAATAAATAAATAAAGTCAAATAAACTAATACTTTTATTTTTTTCTTTTTTTGGAGAGGTTTTTTTTTTTTGTTTTTTTTTTTTTTGCTAAAGCCACACCCCTCAGGGGGGATGGCCATGCCGCAATCCCTTCTCCTCCATTCTCCTCTCGAGATCTTGGGCATGCACACATATGCTCCCGGCGTGAAGTTCATTGTTCGTTTTTGCTAAAATTGCAAAAAATCTTTCTTTACTCTTGAAAAATATGTTATTGCTTTAATTATAAAAGAAAAACACTGGTTAGCTAGGGAATAAAGTTATTTTCCCATCTACAGCTGTCAATTCAAGTGGTTCCTATAGTTTTCCTTATAAAGATACTGATATTGGGACCAGCAGTTAGTGTAAAGGCTATGTCACTGAACTCCCATGTAGTCAACCGTGGTTCGAGTCCCAGACCCGGTGGCTTAAACTCATGCCAGGCGCGTGTGAGTGTGTGCCCAAGATCCTGAGAGGAGAATGTAGGAGAAGGGATTGTAGTGTGGCCATCCCCCCAGGGGATGATTTCTCGCTTTCTATCTCTCTTTCTGGCAAGTGCATGTGCCCTATAGCAAAAAATCCTCTCCCAAAAAAAAGAAAAGAAAGAAAAACTCTCTAAAAAAAAAATACCAAACTCTAAAACAAAAAAAAAAAAAAAAAAAAAAAAACACCACACTCATGACACAAAAATTTTATGGTGTAGAGAGAGTAGTTTTAAGAATAAGAATTCAACCATACAAATGGTCCTGCAATTATAACTATTAGTGCTTAAAAGTATGAGAAAGAACTGCAGCTATGCAGCATTCCCATTGAGCTTCTAAGAACAGCCATATTAACATCTAAGAGAAGACCTGTTTGTCTACTTAGCAAGAAAGATAACTGTGGGAAAGATTAAATCTGTAAAACCAGGAGATCCTGCAAGAATTTAGACTGATGGATAACTATTTCAATGGAAAATCTAAAACACAAATATTACCTCGGCAACTTTTGGAGGCACTCCATCCCCAAGCACTTCCCTGATGAAGCAGTGCTGGCCCATATAATAGGAAAGTCCACAGGTCCTCTTGAAGGCATCTTTCAGTCGTTTCAGCTCTACATCTGTAACTGCAATTCAGAAATTAAAAATGGATAAGAAACCAGGGGGAAAAAAAAAAGTCTCTCGAAATCTTTTTTGGGCCAGCAAATGGCATAGTGGTTAAAGCGCTGAACTGCCACATGGCCGACTGAGGTTTGAGTCTTGGATCTAGCAGCTTGCTTTTTCATTCAATCTCTCTCACTTTCCCCCTCTCTTTCTGTGTGTGTGTGTGTGTGTGTGTGTGTGTGTGTGTGTGTGTGTGTCTCCTTGGTGAGCTTATGTGCCCTATAGCAAATTAAATAATAATATAATAATAAATAAAATTAAATAATTCTAAAAAAATCTTTTTCAACCTAGGTCCTAAGAAAAACTGGCTAATATTACTTTTGTTTCATCAAAGTAAAACATATCTAATGACACTCATAATTTTAACATTTTCAAATCTAATCTAAAAAATAATTATACAAATTCTTTATCTACTATTTTCCAAAAGACAAAACTCTTAAGTAGGCATAGAATCCAATGCTGGCACAACAGCAAAAGTGCAATGCTGTGCTAGGCTGACCCACATGGGAAACTCTCAGATGTGCATCAGAACATTTCCCTTAGTACACCAGGAACACCTATGTCCATGAATGATCTAAATGGCCACCAAGACCCTGTTAGGGATACTGGCTCTCTGTCTCTCTTGTTGAAGGAAAGAAGGAAGAAAGGAGGGAAGAAAAGAGGAAGAGAAGGAAGGAAATTAATATCCATACAAATTTTAGGCTAGGGTAAGGAAGGCAGCAAATGTTTCAAATCAGCAGATAATCTAAATAGCACTGGATTCTGGCATTAATCTTTTAAGCAAAAAGACAAGCATTTCCTTTATATTCACACACACACACACACACACACACACACACACACTCCTTGAGCACATATCTACCCCTGTGAAGGACAGACCCCAAGTTTAGCATAGATTCTGTCATTATTTGGAAAGAAAATAATTTACGGAGATAATAATACCCCAAAAGTTTAATACCCCAAAATAAAAAACTACTGAGTCATTATTTTAGAGATAGAGGACTCCCCCGCCCCCATGGAAAGAATAATCTTTCTTTAAGGGTAGAGAAATAAATACCCTAATATTATGTGACCCGTTCAATAATCATAATGGAAGCCCAAGAAAGGCTCCTTTGACCCATGCTAGTTGAAAAGAGAAAAGGATTACATTAAGCCACCTTCATTATGTGTGTATATATATGTATGTGTGGGCAGGAGTGGTGTGTGTTGTTTTTAGGCATGGTCTTGCTGTTTTATGATCTCCTGTCTCAGCTTCCCAAGTAGCTAAGACTACAGATGTCCACCACATCATACCTGGACCGTTTAGAAACACAAAGTCTCTTTCTGTTGCCTATCCTGGCCATGAGGTAGCTTTTTAAGGTAGGCCAGAATCTAACTGGGGCCTCCTATATCTCAGCCTGTCACAGAGCAGCATCCTGCACACACTAATATGTCCCAGGCTACACTGAATTTTGTTTAGTCTTGTTTCTGTTTTTGTTTGAGGGTGCATGTATTCATTGGAGAAAAATAATAAGAGAGAAGGAAAGTGAGAGGGCAACCCCCTCACTCCAGGTAGGGATGGTCATGCCATAATCCCTTCTCCATTTCTACTTTCAGGATTTAGGGCATGCATGCACAGACACACAAGCACCTGGCCTGGTCTTTCTTCCCCCAGGTCTGAGACTCAGACTCCACAGTTGGCTAAAAGGGATTCAGGCGCCTTAACCACCATGCTACCAGTTGGTCCCAAATACTGAATTCTTTTTTTTTTTTAATTTAGTCATTTATTTATTTTAATTTGACCAGAGAGGGACAGAGAGAGAGGAAAGTGAAAAGGCAAGCCACAGGGCCAGCAGGTGGCATAGTGGTTGGGGGCACTGGATTCCCACATGGCCGACCACGGTTTGAGTCCCAGACCTAGTGACTTGCTTTCTCATTTTCCCTTTCTCTCTCTCTGTTTATATCTTATCACATTAAAAATGGAAATAAATAAATAAATAATTTTTAAAAAATAAAAAAGGCAAGCCCCAAGGTCCAGGACTGGAACTACAGTCGGCCACGTGGGAGTCCAGTGCCCCAACCACCACAGCTGACCTGACAGCTTCCCATACATTGAATTTTAAAGGCTAACACAAGCAAAATTAACAAGGGCATGCGAGGCAGAGATAAGATAATAACTTCTTTCTTTCTTTTTTTAAAGAGATTTTTGCTATAGGGTGTGTGTGTGCTCCTAAGAGAGACAGAGAGAACCAGAAATCACTCCCCAGTTGGAATGGCTACACTGCAATGACTTCTCCACCATTCTCCTCTTGGGATTTTAGGCATGCACGCACACATGCTCAGCATGAGTTTTAAGCAGCCGGGTCCAGATCTCGAACCATGTTCAACTTCGTGGGAGTCCAGAGACGTTAACATTATGTCATCTGCTGGTCCAAATAGTTTCTTCTAAAGTACAATGATGTATAGAGATGTATGGTATGTACTACAGCAAAATAAGGCAAGGAGTAGTAAACGATAAACCTAGAGGGGCAATGGGTCCCAGTCACAGAGACTCTGTTCTGTCATAATAAGGAAGGGATACGGTCAGATACAATTCAGATAAAAACTGGTCAAGGGAACAGCAGATGGTGTAGCGGTTACATCACTGGACTCTCACAGAGCCAACTGTGGTTCAAGTCCTGGAGCTGGTGGCTTGAAACTCACACTGGGCACATGTGCGTACGTGCCAAGATCCTGGGAGGAGAAGAAGAGAGGAGGAGGAGAGAAGGAGAAGAGGAGGAGAAGAGGAAAAGAAGAGGAGAGGGAGAGGAAAGGAAGAGGCGAGAAGAGACGAGAGATGAGACTGCAGTGAGGTCATCTTCCCTGGGGGGTGATTTCTCATTTTCCCTCTCACTATGACTGTCTCTCCCCGACACCCTACAGCAAAATTACAAAGAAGAAAACCAGAAGAGTATAGTCTCCAAAGGCCAGGAAGAAGGGACTGATAAACAGTCTTCAGTAGAGCAGAAAGGACCAACAAGATAAAGACCAAAGAGTGCCTGGCACATAACTAATCACTCTGTAAATGTTTGTGGCAGAAAGGGAGGGAGGGTTCATGGTTCAGTAACATGTGGAGCAATGATAAACAGTAAGAATTAATACTTGAATAAGTAGCTAGGGAAAAGTGTGACTAATAGGTACATAATTTATTAAAAATTACTCATTAATATTTCCAAAATACTAATTTCATTTTTCTTTTTAGAATGTGAAAGTGAAAAAACAGAACAAAGCTCATCTCATAAAATACAGTAACAGGGGAACAGCAGATGGAGTAATAGTTATGTCGCTGGATACCCATGCAGCTCACCGCAGTTCAAGTCCCGGACCTGGTGACTTAAAACTCACGCCAGGCACATGTGCATGTGTGCCCAAGATCCCGAGAGGAGAATGGAGAAAGGACTGAGGTGTGACCATCCCCCGTGGTGGGTGATTTCTCAATTTCTATTTTTCTGTCTCTGTCTCTCTCTGTCTCTCAACCAAGTACACGCGACCTATAGCAAAAATCTCTCTAAAAATAAAAAAATTAAAATACAGTTAACAGGAGATAATTTCGGCTATTGGAATATCCGTTTCTTCAAGAAACCTAATTTCCATTAATGGCTTTACTAAATTAGGTTGCTCATGGTCTAGTGGATGAAACAAGAAAATCAACTCTTAGAATATAATACGGTTACAGATAATTTGATAATGATTTTAAAAATATCACCCTAGGCCCAGCCTGTGGTATAGTTAGTAGCAAACTAAGCTGCAGTGCTGTAAGCCACGTGGACAACTGCCAGTTCAGGCTGAAAAGATACTGGGCACACAAGTGCATGGCCAAGATCCTGAAGGCTGCTGGCAAAGGGAATGGTGGCATGACAAGACCCTGTCCAGGGTGTCTCTTGAGATTGTTCTCTAGTGTGCACACATGTGTTCTCTATCACAAGTAAAGAAATAAAAATTTAAAAAGAGCAATCTGGGAATAATAGATGGTATGGAAGTTAAGGAAGCTGGATCCCACATGTTCAACTGCACAGTTTGAGTTCCAGACCCAACAGCTTGAAAAATATAGCAGGTACATGCATGTGTGCCCAAAATCCTGAGAGGAAAATAGAGAAGGGAGAAGGGACTGCAGCATGGCTATCCCCCCGGGGGGGTGATTTATGACTCCCCCTATGTTCTTCTCTCTCTTACAAGTCCACACACCCTATGGCCAAAAAAGTCATAAAAAAAAAAAATTACACACACATACACACACACACAAAGTCCATAATAAATACTTAGGTTTTGGGGAAGTTTCAGGTATGGGCAAAGTCATGGCTTATTTTCTATGTTTTTCTATACAAAAGTGTGTCTGACTTCCCAACAAGCTATATTTATAATACGTGAATATGTGTATATACACACAAGTGGATGATGACAATGTGGGAAAACAAGTGGTTGTATTGGGTGGTAGTTAGGATTTTAATAAAGAGTAATTAGTAAAGGCAACTTCTTTTAAATAGTACATATAAATAAAGCTAAAGATACCACCACTACCACCGAATCTTAGTTATTTCTAACTCCAGTCCTAATTCCACTCACTCCTAATCTTTCCCAAGAGAGACAATCAATTTTTAATTTGGCTCATTTCAGATCTTTTTTCTTATTTTTTTAATTATTTATTTTAATTTTATTTATTCATTCATTTATTTTAATTTGACCAGAGAGACAGAGTGACAGAGAGAGAAAAAGAGAGAGGGAAAGGGAGAAAGAAGCTGCCAGGTCCGGGACCTGAACCATGGTCGGCCATGTGGGAGTGTCCAGCATCTTAACCACAACGCCACCTGCTGGTCTCCTTTTTTCATATTTTTATAAGTATCCGTTAAAAAAAATTAAGTGATATCATTATAAATACTATTGATATAACACAACTCGCTCTTATTACATATAGATTTAGCTCATGCCTTTATGTGCTGCACAGTACCCCATTGCATACCACCACAATATACCTATTTATTTAGAGTTGAATGTATAGGCCATTTTACCTTTTTTTCCTTCATATAACACTTGTTATGAAAAAGCACATGCATGGCTTTTTGGACATGTATAGTATACATAGACTGCTACTATAATAAGTACTAGGATTATGCATATATTTTAATAATACCAAACTTCCTACAAATTTACATTCCCACAACTGTGCCTTTCCTAGCCTTTTATAGCCGCTATTGCTTGTTAGACTTTGCAATTCAAATTAAAAAAGAATTCTAAATGAATATATCCTATATAGCCCATTGGAGGGTGGCTGTTTACATAACAGAGAAAAAGTAATCTCCACTTCTATTATCCAGAAGGTATAAATCTGGCTCCCTGCTATTGTAACCTAGTTTATATCCCTGAGCAGATCATGTTATTCTAAGCAGAAAACAGTGTGGCAATATACATACCATTTGGCCTCAGCACTCAAAGACATAGTGTTCACAGTATTGCTATGTGTGGGTGAGTGCCTAGAAACTAAAAGTGGATCCAGTCATCTTGTCTACTATGTCCATACAAAGTTGTTCTTGGCTTTACCACAACACACATGGTTAGTGCAGCGTATAGAATAGGTTGTGGCTCCATATCTTCTCGTCACAGACTGCCAGTGTCTGTAATCAAAATGAACCACCCCATCTTTTCAGAGCATCAGGTCGCCCCATCTGCCACTATACTTCTCTTTCCCAGCGTCTCTAATCTTGGTGCATTACATAAAATATTGAAGTAGTCTATAAGAAAATTCTGCCTACTCATTTCTGTTAGAAAGTTCTTAATAGCGAGCATAATATAAAATGAAATTTGTGAGATGGACAACAGAACTACTTTGGCAAAGAATGAATCAGTAACACAAACTTTAAACCACAAACATGGAAGTTGGAGAAGTATTCTTGTATTAAGAATAACAGCTCTTGGGACCAGCAGTTGGCGTAATGGTTACATCACTGGATTAGCATGTAGTCAACTGCGATTCAAGCCCCAGACCCAGTGGCTTTAACTCACGCTAGGCACGTGTGGGTGTGTGCCCAAGATCCTGACAGGAGAATGGAGAAGTGATTGCAGTGTGGCCATTCTCCCTGGGGGGTGATTTCTCACTTTCTGTCTCTCTCTCTCTTTCTGGCCAGAGCACACACTCTAAAGCAAAAACCTCTCCAAAAAAAAAAAAGCTCTCTCCAGGGGCCAGCAGGTGGCGTGGTGGTTGGGGCACTGGACACTCCCACATGGCTGACCATGGTTCACGTCCCGTCCCGGACCTGGTAACTTGCTTTCTCAACTTTCCTCTCTCTCTCTAGTCAAACTAAATAAATGAATGAATAAATAAAATTAAATAACTCCTTTAAAAAAATAACAGCTCTCATTCTGAAACATAACAAACGTGACACTACAAAGTTAACAATTTCAAATAATTCCTAAAGGTGTATCTTTGAAATTGTCCATAAGAATGGAACATAAATCAAAACAGATATCACTTAGTAGGTCACAGAAAATCTGTTGTATACTTAAATGCTGCAGGGGAACCTTAAAAATACCATGGAGCTAATTCCCTTATTCACTAGATTTTTATTTTCCATAGTATAACAAAATGACTATTTAACATATGTTGATGACAAGTTTTCTAGTTTATTCACTTGCTTTCAGCAGTTTCTCAGGTCAAACACAATTTATCTCTCTCTTGGTTTTTAAATTTCTAAACCTATCAGCAACATGGCACTTATTAGTTCAACTACATTAAAATAGGTTTCTAAGTACCCTCATTTTCCTCACACAGGGAGAATTGTTTTAAAATTTTAAACTTAAAAAAATAAACTCTTAGTCAAGACATCTAGTAGTCCCTATTCCCTTTGCAAATCTAACTAAAATGTAATAACAAATTGTCTTTAGTACCTTTTACCTATAAAGTAAAACTAGTAATAAATACTGCACCAAAACTAGTAATTTTTTTAGAGGTTTTTGCTATAGAGCACATGCACTTGCCAGAAAGACAGAGAGAGACAGACAGAAAGCGAGAAATCCCCCACGGGGGGATGGCCACGCGACAATCCCTTCTCCGCCATTCTCCTCTCGGGATCTTGGGCACGTATACACATGCGCCCGGTGTGAGTTTAAGCTACAGGAAGTTGAACCTCAGTCGACTACATGGAGTCCAGTGACATAACTATTACACAAACTGCTGATCCCTCAAACCTAGTATTCTACACTTTAAAAAGCATTTTCACAAACACTATCTCATAAGATTCTTATAATAGTTTTTTTTTTTTTGAGAGGTTTTTGCTATAGGGTGCCTGTGCTTGCCAGAGAGACAGAGGACAGAAAGCAAGAAATCAACCCCCGGGGGGATGGCCACACCACAATCCCTTCTCCTCCATTCTCCTCTCGGGATCTTGGGCACACACACACGCGCACCTGGCGTGAGTTTAAGCCATCGGGCCCAGGACATGAACCACAGTCAACTACATGGGAGTCCAGTGACATAGCCATTATGCTAACTGCTGGTCCAGATTCTTTTTCTTTCTTTCTTTCTTTTTTTTTTTTTTTTTTGAGAGGTTTTTGCTATAGGGCGCGTGCGCTCGCCAGACGGACAGAGAGAGACATAGAGACAGAAAGCGAGAAATCACCCCCCAGAGGGGATGGTCACGCCGCAATCCCTTCTCCTCCATTCTCCTCTTGGGATCTTGGGCACGCACACACACGCGCCCGGCGTGAGTTCTAAGCCACCGGGTCCGGGACGCAAACCATGGTCGACTACGTGGGAGTCCAGT
>NW_006159912.1:4679268-4680573 GCF_000334495.1 Tupaia belangeri chinensis
AAAGTAAATCTGGAGGGCCAGCAGGTGGCGTGGTGGTTGGGGCACTGGACACTCCCACATGGCTGACCATGGTTCACGTCCCGTCCCGGACCTGGTAACTTGCTTTCTCAACTTTCCTCTCTCTCTCTAGTCAAACTAAATAAATGAATGAATAAATAAAATTAAATAACTCCTTTAAAAAAATAACAGCTCTCATTCTGAAACATAACAAACGTGACACTACAAAGTTAACAATTTCAAATAATTCCTAAAGGTGTATCTTTGAAATTGTCCATAAGAATGGAACATAAATCAAAACAGATATCACTTAGTAGGTCACAGAAAATCTGTTGTATACTTAAATGCTGCAGGGGAACCTTAAAAATACCATGGAGCTAATTCCCTTATTCACTAGATTTTTATTTTCCATAGTATAACAAAATGACTATTTAACATATGTTGATGACAAGTTTTCTAGTTTATTCACTTGCTTTCAGCAGTTTCTCAGGTCAAACACAATTTATCTCTCTCTTGGTTTTTAAATTTCTAAACCTATCAGCAACATGGCACTTATTAGTTCAACTACATTAAAATAGGTTTCTAAGTACCCTCATTTTCCTCACACAGGGAGAATTGTTTTAAAATTTTAAACTTAAAAAAATAAACTCTTAGTCAAGACATCTAGTAGTCCCTATTCCCTTTGCAAATCTAACTAAAATGTAATAACAAATTGTCTTTAGTACCTTTTACCTATAAAGTAAAACTAGTAATAAATACTGCACCAAAACTAGTAATTTTTTTAGAGGTTTTTGCTATAGAGCACATGCACTTGCCAGAAAGACAGAGAGAGACAGACAGAAAGCGAGAAATCACCCACGGGGGGATGGCCACGCGACAATCCCTTCTCCGCCATTCTCCTCTCGGGATCTTGGGCACGTATACACATGCGCCCGGTGTGAGTTTAAGCTACAGGAAGTTGAACCTCAGTCGACTACATGGAGTCCAGTGACATAACTATTACACAAACTGCTGATCCCTCAAACCTAGTATTCTACACTTTAAAAAGCATTTTCACAAACACTATCTCATAAGATTCTTATAATAGTTTTTTTTTTTTGAGAGGTTTTTGCTATAGGGTGCCTGTGCTTGCCAGAGAGACAGAGGACAGAAAGCAAGAAATCAACCCCCGGGGGGATGGCCACACCACAATCCCTTCTCCTCCATTCTCCTCTCGGGATCTTGGGCACACACACACGCGCACCCAGCATGAGTTTTAAGCCACCAGATCCAGGACGCGCACCGCGGTCAAATACATGGGAGGCTAAA
>NW_006159912.1:4680628-4682843 GCF_000334495.1 Tupaia belangeri chinensis
TTGAGAGGTTTTTGCTATAGGGCGCGTGCGCTCGCCAGACGGACAGAGAGAGACATAGAGACAGAAAGCGAGAAATCACCCCCCAGAGGGGATGGTCACGCCGCAATCCCTTCTCCTCCATTCTCCTCTTGGGATCTTGGGCACGCACACACACGCGCCCGGCGTGAGTTCTAAGCCACCGGGTCCGGGACGCAAACCATGGTCGACTACGTGGGAGTCCAGTGACACAACCATTACACTAACTGCTGGTTCCCCTGGTCCAGATTCTTATAATAGTCTTTTGAGATAAAGATAACACATGTATCTCTGTACTGGTTCTTTTATTTTGGAGAGGAGAAAGGAAGGAGGAAGGGAAGCAAGCCAGTTCATCCACAAAGTTACAAGTTTTGAGGTCTCCAAAAGGAATCAGTGATTTTTTTTTTTCACTACCACTGCCTAAAACCTACTGTCCTAGTCAAGTTTTACTGCTATCATAAAAATACAATATACTAAGTAATTTATAAACCACAGAAATGAATTGCTCATACTTCTGGAGGCTGGGAGTCCAAGACTAGGTACCAGCAGATTCAGTGTCCAGTGAGAGTCTGTTCTATGTGCTTTCACATGGCAGAAAAAGGCAAAATAAACTCTCTTAGGCTTCTTTTATAAAGGTATAAATCCCATTCATGAAGGCTCTGCCCTCATGATGTAATCACATCCAAAGGCTCCACCTATTAATACCATCAATGAGAATAACATTTCAACATACGACTGTGTGACACAAATATTAAGACCATAACACCTACTAAGTCTATCACATTTAATATTCATGAATTTACAATTACTACCTCCATTCTATTTCACTTTTAAGAACAATCTTTTACAACTCAATGTAAAAACCAAAATAATTTATCCTAAATTTCCCCCTTCCCATAAACATCACCATTCACTAATGTGCTTGCAAAAAAAAAGAAATCCTAATACTGGGTCAGTTCCACAGTACAGTGGTTAAGGAAGCCTGATCCAGGGGGTCAACCACTGACCAAATTCCAGCCCAGGAGCTTAAAAAATACACTGGTAACATGGGTGTGCATGCCCAAAATCCTGATGAAAGAGGATTATGACACAACCATACCACACCGGAGAGTGCTCACTCTCACTCTCGTGCTCTCCCTCTCTCTCTCTCTCTATATATATATATATACACATATAGCCAGCATACATACTGAGAAAAAAAAAAAAAAAAGCCAGACAGTCAACCTGCCCTTGCACACCCACCGGCTCAAACCTACAATGAGATTAATCTTCAATATGTAACTGAAATTTTATTTTAGATTCTCATTTGTAAAGAAAGCCACAAATAAGAACATAGGCTTATACCTTCATCAAATGATTACAGGAAGAATGTCAGGTCTTCTACATTCTATACAAGTACTAGTTAAACTCATAATGTTCAAGTTGAAATTTGTCTGGGCCAGCTGGAGGCATGGTGATAAAGGGTGCTGGACTTCCACATGGCCAACCAAGGTTCAAGTCCCAGACTGGGCAGCTTGCTTTTCTTACTTTCTCTCTCTCTCTCAATCTGTCCCTCTCTGGTGAAATTAATATAAATAAATAAAGTTAAATAAAATAATTCTTTAAAAAAAAAAAGTTATTTGTATACACCCCTTTAGCTAAGAAATCATAAAATGTTTCCTTCAATTCTATGAAAGATTCACCATCCTTACATGTCATGGAGATTCCATTAAAGGCACTACAAACAACCACCTTAGATGAGAAAAAAATTCATGAAATTTGGAAACAAAATTATTATAAGAAAATATATTAATACATTTTGAAATTCTCCAACTTTCTATACAAAATGAAAATAACTGGGATTTTCTAACATCATTCTTGGCAAACTGGTGGAAAAGAACACCTATAGGATCAGCAGATGGTGAAATAGTTACATTGCTGGATGCCCACATAGCTTACCACAGTTCATGTCCCAGGCCCATTGGCTTAAAACTCATGCCGGGAGCCTGTGCACGCATGCCCGAGAGGAAAACAGAAGAGAAGGAATTACAACATGGCTATCCCATGGGGGTAGGGGGGGTTTCTCACTTTCTGTCTCTCTGTCTGTTTGGTGAACACATGCACCTACGGCAAAAATCTCTCTCTAAAAAAAAAAGTCGGGACCAGCAGTTAGCATAATGGCTAAATCGCTGGACTCCCCCATCAGTGCCCGCACGTCGCC
>NW_006159912.1:4682996-4692684 GCF_000334495.1 Tupaia belangeri chinensis
CGAGGCACCCCCCCCCTTTAGCAAAAACCCCCAAAAAAAAAAAAAAAAAAAAAAGTCAATGGTGGTGAGGTCAGCAGGTAGCATGGTGGTTAAGGCACTGGACTCCCACAAGGCTGACAATTCAAGTCCTGAACCTAGCGGCTTGCTCTCTCTCTCTCTGGTGAATGTATGTGCACTGTAACAAATTTTAAAAATATAAGTAAAACTAAACCTTAAAAAAAAAAAAGTAGATGGTGGGTCAGCCTGTGTGTGGTGGTAAAGGTGGCTGGATCTCACATGGTCTACTGTGGAGTTTCAGTCTTAGACCTGGCAGCTTGAGAAACACACTGGGCACGTGCATGTCCAAAGCTCTGAAAGGAGGGGAAAATGGAAAAAAGGGATTAAGCCATTAATATTCCCCCGAAGAAGTGTTTTCTTGTGCGGGCTCTTACTCCATTTTTCAGCAAGCCCACGCATCCTCTGTCAAAAATTAAAAAAAATAAAATAAAAAGCAACATACCAACAGCATGCTGATAAGCTTGGAAAAGTCATTAATATAATAATAAAAACTCAAGTAAAGGAAGAGGTAAGAGCCAGTTTATGGTCTGAAGAACAACGAAAAGGAAGTTACATCAGCAAGTGAAAACTAGTTTTGTTTAAAAAAGAAAGCATGTTCATTACTTTCCAGTCTTATCAACTAAACTTCAATTATTTAGTCTAATTTCATAAGCTGCTTTATCATTTGTATTTTAGGGGCCAAGTGGTGGAGCAGTGGTAATACAATTGGACTCAAATGGAAAAGGTTCTGGATTCACATCCTGGGACATTCCTGAGCATGCAAGGCATGCATGTATGCCCATGATCCAGGCTGGCTGCACCTAGAAAGCTATGGTGTGAGGAACTGATTGGGAGTGCCTACCTGCCTTCCTGCCTGCCTGCCTCTCTCCTTTTCTCTCTCAGAATAAATAAACTTTTTTAAAAATGATGTTTTTCAAGTTGAATTTAACTTTCAAGGAAATTAATCTGTAACTAAAGAACTGCCTTTCCTGTAATCATTCACTCAACATTTCCCCAACGGATTCTTGTCCTAGTTAAGTAAAAAACTTGTATTACTTTTTCATTCTCTATATTGTGAATTCACGGTAATTGTTATGAAGTAGGTTCATTCAGAGAAAGCATTCTTTCTTTCTTTTTTTAATAATTATTTTATTTAACTTTATTTATTTACTTACTTTAATTTGACCAGAGAGTGATGAATGAGAGGAAGGGAAAGTGAGAAAGCAAGACACCAGGTCCAGACTCGAACTGAGGTCAGCCACGAGGGAGTCCAGTGCCCTTAACCACCACATTACCTTGTCAGCCCTGAGAGAAGGCATTTTTATAAATAATATTTTTAAACAACTATTTATTTAATTTTGTTATTTTTTTAATTTAACCAGAGAGAGTAAAGGAAAGTGAGAAAGCAAGCTGCCAGTTCTGGAACCTGAACCACAGTTGACCATGTGGAAGTCTAGCACCTTAACCACCATACTACCTGCCAACCCCTATAAATACAATTTTTAAATAATAAAAATAATGGCACAGAACAAATTTATTTAAAAAAAAAAAACAACTATTAATAGAATGAAGTTACCCAAAGAGGTTGCCCAGACTTCTGCCAAGTATTGGTCTCAAAATGACTTGAGAAGCTAATCCAGTTTTTAATAATAATAATTCTAGGAATCTGGTATTTAAAACTAAAAATGAATATGCCACAGCTGGCAGGTGGTGTGGTAGTTAATGTGCTGGACTTACACATGGTCAACTATGGTTCAAGAAAAAAAATAATAATGATAAATAAAATTAAATAATTGTTTAAAATTACTATTTCACTGTACTTTTTGGGAAAAGAAGTACAGTTTCTCAATAGTTAGATTTGGTAACAGTCTCTTTGTTTCCTATAATTCTACAAATATCCTTATTTCTTCTTTTAAATATATTGCTTAAAATTTTGGTGTTGCTTTTCTCCCAGGAACAACACACTGGTATTATTAAAGTCGGAATTTTAAACTTGTTTTTTCTTTTAAGTTTTTTTATTTCTTTCATGAGAGAGAGAAAGACAAGCATCCTCAACAGGGTCTCACATCATGATCCCGCTCTTATCTCCAGCCTTCCTATTCAGCCAGGATCCTAAGCACATGGCCCAATAGTCTGGTGTGTACAGGTCAACAGGGAAACAGAACCTATGATCATGCATACAGATCCAGCATTGCACATTACCACTGTGCCACAGGACCTGGCCTTTAAGTCTGCTTTTTTAAAGAATTACTTATACTTCTCAGAAGCATATAAGCTAACCAGTCACCAAGAAAAAAAAAAAAAAATTCAAGAGTTATCAGTAAGAAAAAGTTTCTATCTGAGACCAGCAGGTGGCATGGTGGTTAAGGCACTGGATTCCCACATGGCTGACCACAGTTCAAGTCTCTCACCTGGAGGATTTCTTTCGCACTTTCTTTCTCTCTCTGTGTTTCTCTCTGCCTCTCTTTGGTGAGCACATGTGCCCTATAACAAACTAAAAATAACAATAATTAATAAAATTAAATATTTTTTTAAAATTCTATCTAACCAGGAACGAGCAGTTAGCGTAACGGCTATGTCGCTGGACTCCCATATAGTCGACCACGGCACATGTGTGTGCGTGCCCAAGATCCCGAGAGGGGACTGCAGCGTGACCATTCCCCCCTGGGGGGTGATTTCTTGCTTTCTGTCTCTATGTCTCTGTCTGGCGAGTGCACGCACCCTATAGTGAAAATCTCTCCAAAAAAAAAAAAAAAAAAAATCTATCTAACCAACTTTGCTCTGTTTCATAGAACATAATTTTGTCTTTTCTGCAAGAGAAAAATAGTATTTAAAGACAATAAAGTATAATGGTTCATATACTAACATACTGAGTAGTATACAGCTGGCTATCTGTTCATTTATTCCAAAATTTATTCCAATTTTCTTTTTTATTCATGACAGAGTGTATGCATATGAGAGTGAGAGTAAAAGAGAGATGTAAGAGGATGCCCTGAAGAGTCCAGCTAGTCCACAATTAATCTCCTCCAACACTCTAGCCCATCAGATCCTGGTACTCATACTTGCCTGGCAAGCTCCAAGCTGACCAAGCCAGTGATTAGAAGATCTACAATTATCATGTGAGATCCAGCCTGCCTCTCCTAAGCATGGTACCATGGAGCCAGATTTTTTTTTAAAGGTTTTTTGCCATAGGATATATCCACTTGCTGAACAAAGAGAGAGAGAGAGAGAGAGAGAGAGAGAAAAGCAAACTATGGTCAGGGGATGGCCATGTCACCATCACTTCTTTTTCTCTCAGGATTCTGGGCAAACATGCACATGTACCTAGAATGATTTTCAAGCCACCAGATCCAGGACTCAAACTATGGTCAGCTATGTGGTACTCCAGCATCTTAGCCACCACATCTGCTGGTCCCGCTCTTTTAAAAATGCAATTTATCAAATAATAATTA
Source organism: Tupaia belangeri chinensis (assembly GCF_000334495.1). NCBI lineage: Eukaryota > Metazoa > Chordata > Mammalia > Scandentia > Tupaiidae > Tupaia > Tupaia belangeri. The sequence continues at coordinate 4,686,485 of NW_006159912.1, forward strand.
AAAAATCTCAAGTTTTATCAACATTATGTTGCTTTTTTTTCCCCATAAATAGTAAATTTTTTTACTCCATAGAAGTCAGGGAGGAGAGAAGTTGTACTTCCTAAGAGATCCTGCTATATTCAGATTCCTAAAGGAGTGTCTCTACTAAAAGATCTTTTCATCAAGTCTCTAGTTCAAACAAAATTAGTTCATTGTAAGGTCACTAAGAAAAAATGAAAACTGAAGGGAAAATATATCTTATACTGAGGTCTTAGCTAAAAGCAAACAAGCAAATAAAATACACATACACACAAAACCTATTAAAACCAAGAATTAAATCTGGCCATCAAAAAATAATAAACATATGTTGGTGGGAATGTAAACTGGTTCAGCCATTGTAGAGAACAATATGGAGGTTCCTCAAAGATCTACAAATAGAACTACCATTTGATCCCGCAATCTCACTTCTGGGTATCTACCCAAAGGACAGGAGAACGCTCAATAGGAAAAGCACATCAATGTTTATTGCAGCATTATTAACATTATTAATGATCGCCAAGACATGGAACCAACCCAAATGTCTACAAACAGATGAATGGATTGAAAAAATATGGCATATATATTCTATGGAATACTACTCAGTCATAAAAAAAAAAAAAAGAAGATCCTGGCATTTGATAGAAAGTGGGCAGATATAGAGGATCTATTGCTGAGTGAAATAAGCCAGGATATGAAAGAAAGATATTGTATGTATCCCATTAATATATACCGACTCTCCACACTCTATGGTAGAGATAGAAATATTAGAGGGCATAAAAGCAGTGAAAATAGTTAATGACAATAAGACAGTGTGGAATGGGGCAGGAGGAGAGGAGAGTATAGAGAAAGATAGCAAGAGAACAAATAGAGAGGCATGACATTAGTGGGACACAGATATGGTTTACTACCTGTTGATGATGACGTTCATAGTTTCCTCAACTGGATTGGTCTGAGAAGTATTTCATGTTGGGTAAGGTTTTTTTTACAAGCAAAATGATAAATAGTGATTGTTTTAAAAAAATTGGAATAATAATAATAATCAGGGAAAAAATGAAAAGCTATTGGATGATAAAGACGGGGGTTTTTTGGGTTTTTTTTTTGAGAGGTTTTTGCTATAGGGCACGAGCACTCGCCAGAAAGAGAGATAGAAAGTGAGAAATCACACCCCTGGGGGGATGGCCAGCCACAATCTCTTCTCCTCCATTCTCCTCTCGGAATCTTGGGCACGCATGCACTTGTGCCCAGCGTGAGTTTAAGCCAGCGGGTCTGGGACTTGAACCACGGTCAGCTACATGGGAGTTCAGCGACATAGCCATTACACTAACTGCTGGTCCTGAGATGGGGATTTTAATGTCTCTGTATTGACTGATATGCATGGTAATTCTTTTAGTAAAAGAAAGGTAATACATGATAAAGTTATATGTGATTCAATGTAATATAAACAACATTATGATAATAAATAAATTAAAAAAAGAAAGAAAGCAATAAATACTAAATTTTAGTAAAGGGAAAAAAAAATAGAAATAACAGATATAGCCAAGCATGGTAGTACATACTGTAGTTCTAGCTACTCAAGAGGCTGAGGCAAGATTACCAGCCTAGGCAACATAGTGAGACCCTGTCTCTAAAAAAATCTTTTTAAATAATAATGATAACATAAAATAAGTCTAGGGGTTTCTTTTTTTCATTACACACAATAAGTACTCCCTAAATATCAGAATCTCCTGATAACCACATATGGCTCTATACATAACCTGAAGATGACAACATTCTTGAGTTGAATTACGTAAAAGCAAAAGTATATAAACACTTCCCAAACAAGCAAAGAGGAACAAAATAATTTACAATAAGCAAGTCTGGAAAAAAATGTACTTCATATGCTATGATGCAAGTTTCTCTGAGAAAATACACAGTCAACATTTTTTTTTCTTTCCTTCTTCTTTTTTTAATTTACCAAAGAGTAGATCCACTTACCAGAGAAAAGCAGAGGTAGAGAGACTAGAAAGTAACCCCCACTGGGCATGGTCATGCTGCAAGCTCTAACTACCCCACTACTGATTGGTCTAAGGAAATAATCCTTAAAAAGGTGGGGGGGGAGGGGAAAGGGGGCTTTATGATGATATTTCTTTCAACATTATGTAGTAAGTAGAAAACTGGAAGAAATTCAATAGGGTAAGAGAAAATTTGGGGAATCCAGTCAGTGGAATACTAAACACTCAAGAAAAATTAAAATTATGGGGCCAGGACAGAGGTTAAGGAGGCTAGATCCTATACAGCCTACCACATGGTTCAATCCTGGCCCTGGTAGCTTGAAAAATATGCCCACCCCCAATTCTGATGAGCGTATACACCCTATAGTAAATGAAAAAAAAACAATGAATGAGCCGGCCCATGACATGGTGATTAAGGTGGCTAGATCACACATGGCCAATTTACACATTCTAGTCTTATACTCAGCAGTTTGAAAAACACAACCAGGTATTTGCACATGTGCATGTCCAAGATCCTGAAAGCAGGGAGAAATAGAGAAGGGATTACAGAGTGACCATTCCCCATGGAGGAGGGTGGGATTGTTTTCTCACTCCTCCCCTTTCTCTTCCTATCTCTATCAAGGAAACAAAACAAAAAAAAATTCTGAGGCAAAATTCAGGGGGGGAATATAAAACTAAAAAACAGCTTAATATCCTCACAGAAAGATGGGGGGGAAATGCAAAACATTATTTAACCAAATCCACAGAACAAAAAAAGGAATCTTAAGAGACAAACAAATGGGCAAATATACATATGTAAAGGTGTTCTGCATCATTAGTCATCAAGGAATACAAGACTAAATCTACACTAAGGGCCTGTGTACTCTGGTTAAGAAGGCTAGCTTTTACATGGCCAATCTTATGGTTCAAATTCTGGCGCTGGAGGTTTGAAAAATATACCAGGTGTTTATGCACATGTGCACAAAATCCTGACAGGATTGGAAAAATGAGGAGAAGGGACTGTGGTATGACACTCTCCATTGAGAGTGCTTTTTCCCCTCTTCCTCTCTCCATTTCTCTCTGGTAAGCACATATGCCCTCTGGTTTTTATACAAAATAAAAAAATGCTTTCAATAGTTTTACTTATTATAGCCAAAAGCTGGAAATTCAACAGTTCAAAAACAAAAAATTAATAACTGTGTACTACTCGGCAACAAAATGGATAAATATAATTTCTCTCCAACATACATCATGTTGAGCAAGAAAAACCAGACAAAAAAGGACATATGAATATCATTTTACTCCATTAATAGCAAGTAAAAAATAAAACAAATACATGGTGACAGAAATCAGATTAGTGGTTGTATCTGGTGAGGGGATGACTAACTGGAAAAAGACATAAAGGATCTTTATGGGGTAATGGAAATATCTTGTATCTAGAACTTGGTGACAAAACGAGTGTAAAGTAGCTATTGAAAGTCAAAGAACTGGGACCAGCAGTTGGTGTAATGGCTATGTTGCTGGGCTCTCATGTACTCGATCGTGGTTGAGTCCTGGACCCAGTGGCTTAAAATTCACGCCAGCAGAATGTGCAAGCGTGTCCAAGATCCCCAGAGGAGAATGGAGGAGAAGGGATTGTGGCATGGTCATGCCTCCTGGGGGTGATTTCTCTTTCTGTCTCTTTGTCTCTCCGTCTTTCTGGCAAGCGCACATGCCCTGTAGCAAAAACCTCTCAAAAAAAAAAAAAAAAAAAAGCAAAAAAAAGGTACATTTAATGTGTGCACCTTCTAGGCGTATGGGTTTACATGGGTTCATGTAAACTCACTGAAGTGTACACATAAGATTTGTGCATGGGGGGAAGGGGGGCTGGCAGGTGGCATGGTGGTTAAGAGGCTGGACTCCCACACAGCTGACTGTGGTTTGAGTCCTGAACCTGGCAGCTTGCTTTCCCACCCACCCTCTATCCTTCTCTCTCTCCGGTCAAGATGAAGAAGAATAACAAATAAAAATTAAGAATAGTTCTTTTAAAAAAAATTTTTGTGTATTTTATCCCATGTAAAATTTAATAACATAAATTTACTACATACAACCTTTAAATAAAGGAAAAATATCAGAGCGCTTAAAAATTAAAAACTGACAAAAGAAAAATGATAATCAATGTAAAAACAGGGGGTTAGCCCCATAATGCAGCAGATAAACAATGAACAGGTTCAACTACGGTTTGAATCCCAATCCAAAGATTTGAAAAAACATGTTGGAATTCGTGCATGCATGCATAAAATCCCAAGAGGATAGAAAAATGGAGGAAAAAGAATTGTAGCATAGCCATAGACCACCACAGGGTACTTTCTCTCTCTGTATCCTCCCCGACCACCACCCCCAGTGCATGCACCCTCTGCCAATCAAAAAAAGAAAAAAAAAGAAAAACTAGATGAGGTAAAGGAAATTTTGCAGAAAGTAGTAAAATGACTATGACAAACATGAAAAATAGCCAGCCAGTGGTTTGGTGGCTAAGGCAGCTGGATCCTACATGGCCAACTTCACAGTTAAGTCCCAGACCTAGCAGCTTAAAAAACACACTGGGCATGTGTACGTGTATGCCCAAAATCCTGAGAAGAGAATGAAGGAGTAAGGATTACAGTGTGCCCATCCCTTAAGGGGGGTTGGGGAGTGCTTCCTTGCTTTCTTCTCTCTTTTTAATTTTTTTTAAAAAAGAAAAAATTAAGAGATCTATCCAGGAAATACAACATTCAGATGCTCCACTGAAATAAATAAACCCACTGTAAATTATAAATGTCTTAAATCAAATATTCATGTAATACATTTAATTTATTTAATATACTTAACCTACCAAACATCATAGCTTTGTCCAGCATACCTTAAACACCTTCACAACACTTATATCAGCCTACCGTTAGGGGAACTCATCTAACACAAAGCCTGTTTTATAATAAAATGTTAATTATTTCATGTAATTTATTAAATACTATACTGAAAGTGAAAAACTAAATGGTTACGTTGGTAGGTAAAGTTCAGTATCTACTGAATACACATAGATTTCATGTCATTGTAAAGTTGAACTATCATTAAGCCAGGTACCAATTAGAGTTTCAGATGACAGAAAATATAATGGAAGAAATCATCTCTACAATAATTAAGGCAAATTTCCCAGAACTGAAGGACACTGAACTTTAAAGAAATCAATTTTTACAAGCAAAAACAGCTACACTGAAGCACAAATTTCAGATGAAATGTGAAATTTCAGATCATTGTGGATAAATATATAACAAACTTCTAGAGATAGAAACAAATGCAAAGATCCAAAAATGAGAATGAAGTGGTCAGCAACTGGAGTGATACTGGATTCCCATATGGCCAGTCACAGTTCGAGTACCAGAACTGGTGGATTGATTTCTCATTTTCCTTTCCTTTCTTTCTCTCTGTTTCTGTCTGGTTAGCATGTAAGCGCTCTATAACAAAACAAAACAAAACAAAAAAGTAATAATGGTTATTTTTTAAAAACAAAAATGAGAATGACACTGGATATCTTTTATGGGAAACTAGGTGAAAAATGAAGCAGTATCTTTGGCAAATTCTGGGACCAGAAAATGGCGTAATGGTTATGCCACTGGACTCCCACATGGCCAACCATGGTCTGGTTCCCAGACCTGGCGACTTAAAATTCATGATGGGTATGTATGCATGTATCCCTAAAATCCCGAAGAGAAGAATTGAAGAGAAGAGATTGGGGCATGGCCATCCCCCCAGGGGGTGATTTCTCACTTTCTTTCTCTTTGTCTTTCTCTTTCTGGCCAGTGTACCACCCTATAGCACAAAATCTCAAAAAAAAAAATTTTTTTAATAAAAATTTGCCAACTATGAAAAAAAATATTTCTAACTTATTAGAATTTTAACTGAAACTTTCAGTCAAGTAATAGGATGAATTTAAAATATTTTCAAACCTATGAATCTCAAACAACCTCACATAAATACCTTCTCAGGGCAGGCTCCAAGCTGGTGATTAGAGAAGCTAGGTATCACTTAGGTGACTATGCAGTTTACATTCTGGACCTAGTGGCTTCAAAAACATACTCAGTCAGGACCAGCAATTAGCATAATGGCTATGTCACTGGACTCCCATGTAGCTGACCACGGTTCGAGTCCCAGACCCAGTGGCTTGAAATCCCGCCAAGCGCGTGTGGCTGCGCGCCC
>NW_006159912.1:4692784-4717765 GCF_000334495.1 Tupaia belangeri chinensis
GCGATTGCATGGGCCGTATAGCAAAAACCTCTCCAAAACAAAGAAAAAGAAAAAAAAAAAAAAAACATACTCGGGCTATGTATAATACATGCTGAAATGTTGAAAATCCTAACAGGGTTGAGTGATGAAGAGAAGAGACTGCAGCATGACCATGCCCCACTGGAGGTGCTTTCTCTCTTTCCTTTTCCTTCTCTCTCTCTGGCAAACATGCCCTCTAACGAATTAAAAAAACAAAAACAAAAATAAAACAAGTGAAAAACACCCAACTCTTCAAAAGTTCTCAGAGAAAGTCATCCACCAAAATGAGATAAAATTCCAATGACAAAAGATATAGGACAGGGACCAGCAAGTGGCATGGTGGTTAAGGCACTGGACATTCCCCACATGGCCAACCATGGTTTGAGTCCTGGACCTGGTGGCTTGCTTTCTCACTTTCTCCCTCTCTCAGTGTCTCTCTCTGGTCAAGTTAAAATAAGTGAATGAATAAATAAAAGAAATAATTCTTAAAAATAAATATGTAGGATATAGCTAATAGGAGAATCCACAGGATAAAGGTCATGGGAGTTCACAGAACTGTAAGTATGGGTCAAGTTCAGAAAGAAACCAGTATTCTGAAGCCTGTGGACATGAAACATTAGAAGAAGAAACTGCCAACATCTGATAATCATAAAGAAGAGACTTAAGCAGGTGATACAGTTTAAGACTGAATTAGTCATAAAAACAGGATACTGCTGGGAAAATCGTGACATATTTTCCCATGTGTATAAACATGGGAAGCATAAACATGTCATGACTTCCTCAAAAACCCAATAAAACTACAACAATCATTAGCTCCAAAGAAAACCAGGGGCTGGGGGGTGAGGGGGAGGGACACCAGCACATGGCATAAAGTTACATGCTGGACTCCCACATAGTAGACCGCAGTTCAAGTCCCAGACACAGCAGCTTCAAACTCGCACCAGGTGCCTGTGCATGTGTGGCCAAGATCTCAAGAGGAGAATGGATGAAAAAGTATTTCAGCATGGCCATTCCCCCAGGGGGTGATTTCTCACTTTGTCTCTCTGGTAAGTGCATGCACCCTATAGCAAAAATCTCTCTTAAAAAAGAAAACGGGAAGGTGTTGTGCTAGAAATCATAGCTTACTAAGTAACTTTAGCTGCAAATCATATGCACATGGTCATAATAAAGTAAACACTGGGGACCAGCAGTTGGCGTAATGGCTAGGTTGTTGTACTCCCATGTAGCCCACCGCAGTTCGAGTCCAGAATCTGGTGGCTTAAACTCAAACCGGGCATGTGTGCATGCGTGCCCAGGATCCCGAGAGGAGAATGGAGGAGACGAGATTGCGGCGTGGCCATCCTCCCTGGGGGGTGATTTCTCACTTTCTGTCTCTCTGTCTGTCTTTCTGGCAAGTGCATGCACTCTATAGCAAAAACCTCTCAAAAAATAAACACTAACTATTTATCTAACACAAATTACCATATAACTACTGTGGTAGGATGAAGTAACAACAGGCAGAGAGGAAAAGGAAGTGGCTGAGGGGAAAGGAGAAAGCAAGATAAATTCTCATGCTCAGAAGTGGGAAGTCAACAGAGAGAACCTAAAACTGAAAAATCAGTTCCAAATACCCAAGATTGACTAGAAGAATATAAAGTGGTCTCCTCTGGGAAAGGGAAAGTATCCACAGAGCAAACAATGTAAGGGAATTATTTCTCATTTAACAAATCTTGTTCAAACTATTGAACACTTTAAACTATATATGTATCACACTGATAAAAACAAATAGCTCAAGGGGCTGACAGGTGAGTGGTGGTTAGGGGCGCTGGATTCCCACATGGAAGACTGCAATTTGAGTCCCATAACCTGGCAACTTGCTTTCTTACTTTCCCTCTTTCTCTCTCTCTCTCAAGCTCTATCCTTCTCTTTTTTAAAAAATAAGTGAAATAAATAAAGTTAGTAAAATGAATAATAAAGTTAAAGAAAATAATTATTTAAAAAAATAGCTCAAAGCAAGATTCAAAATTATTAGCTGGGTTAAGTAACGGGATTATTACAGGAATTTCTTTATTTCCTTTATTTTTCAGTCTCTCAGTAATACTGTTTTTTTTTTTTTTTATTTTCCTAGACAACGTGTCTCACCAGAGAGAGGTACAGAGAGAGGAAGAGGAGAAAGTACACCCCATGATGAACGTTCATTCCATAATCCCTCTTCCATTTCTCCTCTGAAGATTTTGGGCACATACCTACACATGCCCAGTGTATTTCTCAAGCCACTGGGTCCAGGACTCAATCTGTCAGCTACATAGGATCCAACCACCTTTATTACCAGGTCACAGAACTGGCCCTGCTTCCATAATTTTTAATTAAATTTTATAAAAGAATTGCTAGTTGGTAGCTGCTATTCTTCTTTGCCTTTGTTTACAACGTTCCCAACCTCTGTTGATACCATACTACTTCTTACCAAAGCCACCAAAATAACAACTAATCTTTTCGTTTTTTTTCTTGGAGAGGTTTTTGCTATAGGGTATGTGCACTGGCCAGAAAGAGACAGAGAGACAGAAAGTGAGAAATCACCCCCCCCCAGGGGGGGGATGGCCATGCCACAATCCCTTCTCCTCCATTCTCCTCTTGGGATCTTGGGCATGCATGCACACGTGCCCGGCATGCGTTTGAGCCACCAGGTCCGGGACTCAAACTGCAGTTGACTACACAGGAGTCCAACGATATAGCCACTACGCCAACTCCTGGTCCCACAACAACTAACTTTTTAACCTTGGCTAAAATGTTATCTCCTCTTTCCTTTCATCATCAGACTACTACTCTCCTTCAAGTCTCTGCTTTACCTTATTATATATGATAAATAAGTTCTTTGAAGGTAGTATTATATCTTCTATGTCTTGGCATGCCCTACAATAAACAGAGAGCCTAAGACTGGCTCCATGACATAGTGGTAAAGTACTCTCAGGAAAAACTAGGTTACTGCTAGTCCAATCCCCAGCCTGGTGTGCCTGAAACACACCAGGCATGTGCCAAGTGTCCAAGATCCAAAGAGCTGGAGGACTAGAGGAAGGGATCACAGCATGACCAGACCCTGTGGAGAGTGCTCCTCTCTCCCTCAGGTATGTTCTCATACTATCATGAATAAAGAAAAAAAATTTCATTTGCCAGAGGACAGGTGCACTTTCCAGGGGGGGGGTCACTGTCGGGGGGGGGTGTCAAAAAGAACTCTCCAATGGGATGTGGTCACATTGTAATCCCTTCTCCATTTCTCCATCCTTTTGGGATTTAGGGCACCCATACACATGTGCCTGGCATGTTTTTCAAGGTGCTGAGTCCAAAATTCAAACCATGTGGTTGAACATGTGAGATTCAGATTCCTTAACCACCAGATCACAGGGGTAGCCTAGATTAAAAAAAAGAAAAGAAAGAAAAAGCCCACACAAATACCCCATAGCATAGGCATTAATAGATATTTAATAAATAAATAAATAAATAAATAAATAAGGATGCTATGTTTTATGAGGATGCCCCAATTGAGGAGACACTGGGCACTTGTGTGCCCATGATCCAAGGTGGACTGCAGCGTTAAGACTCTATTACAGATACTGTCTCTCTTTCACTTGTTCATGGAGAAAATGAATAAACTTTTTAAAAAAGGTTTTGAAATAAACAGTTAATTCAATAGCTTATTCTAATAACCATAAGAAACCTAGGGTTTATATCAATTCAAAGCACAGACTCTCTCTCTCTCTCTCTCTCTATATATATATATATATATATGTGTGTGTGTGTGTATGTGTGTGTGCGTGTTTGGGGGGGGGCTTTAAGGCCCATGTGCTCACTAGAAAGACACAGAGAGAGAGGGATAGTGAGAAATCACCCCCTAGTAGGGATGGCCATTCCTTCTCCTCCATTCTCCTCTTGGGATTTTGGGCATGCATACATATGTACCCGGCATATTTTTCAAGCTGATGGGTCCAAGACTGGAACTGCACAGTTGGCCATGTGGGATCCAGCCACCTTAACCACCTGGCTGACCCAGAGACCATATTCTTTTTTTTTTTTTTAATGAATTATTTATTCAATTTTATTTTTTATTATTATTAGGTTGTCAGGTAAGTTGTGACATATTTTTCTGTTTTTCTATGTAAAAATGCATCATGACTTTCCTGACAACTCAACATTATTATTTCCTTTAATTTGCTAAAGGGCATGTGTGCTTAACAGAGAGAGTGGGAGCAAAAAAGGGAAAGAAAGAGAAAATGAGAAAGCAAGCCACCAGGTCTGGGACTCAAAACGTGGTCAGCCTTGTGGGAGCTCAGCACCTTAACCACCATGCTACCCACTGACCCCCCTCTTTAAAAAGAGAAAGGGAATTAATATATATACAAAAGAATCTAAAAGAGAAATCAGATTTCTGATTGGATTTCATTTTTGAAACTTTAACAGTTTTAAAATAATCTGGTCCCACGGTGCTAAGCACCATGTGTGGGAAGTCAGATCCAACATGGCTTACAATGCTTAGAATCTAAGCTCTGGGTGGCAAAAAAAAAAAACATGCTGGGTATGTGTGTTCTGATCCTCATGAGATCAAGAAATGGAAGAAAGGATTTAGAGGCTTGCTTTTTCACTCTCTTTCTCACTCTCCCCCTCTATTTGTGTGTTTGTGTGTCTCTCTCCCTGACTATAGCCCATTAGGGGTAGGAAGTGTTTTATCTTTCTCGCTCTGGTGAGCATACACGCACCTTCTGCTAATTTCAACAAAAATAGTCTACCTTTAACTTCTCTTTAGAAGTCATGTTAGTGGACCAGCAGATGACATAATGGTTACGTGGCTAGACTCTCACATATTCAATCATGGTTCAAGTACTGGACATGGCGGCTTGAAACCTACGCCGGACGTGCGTGTGTGTGCCCCAAATCCCAAGAATAGAACAGAAGGGAACTGCAGCATGGCCATCCCCCTGGGAGATGATTTCTCGCTTTCTATCTCTGTCTCACTCTGTGTCTCTGGCAAGCGCACGCACCCTATATAAAAAATATCTCAAGAAAAAGTCACACTAGCAAAATATTTTTCAGATCTTAACTAGAAACTTATCATCTTAAGGATAAACTCGAAAAAAAATTTTTTTTGTCACAAAGTATGTGCCCTTCTAAGAGAGACAGAGAGGGAAAGAGCATCCCCCGTGGGGAACATTCATGCCTCAATCTCTTCTCTTCCATTTCTCCCTCCTGTCAGGATGTTGGGTACACATGTACATGCATCTTGCCTATTTAACCAGAAACTGGTCCTGAACTCAAACCACAGGGTCAGCTACATGCTGGCCTATCCAAAATGTCTTAAATCCTTCATAAACGAATGTAATAATAATGTTGAGTTGTTAAGAAAGTCATGATGCATTTTTGCACAGAAAAAGGAATCCATTCTTTATAAACTTTGATGTTAAAGAGAATGTTTCTTTTCTTTCTTTCTTGTTTTTTTTTTTTTTGGGGGGTTTTTTGCTATAGGGCGCCTGCGCTCGCCCGAAAGAGAGGGGGGGACTCCCAGGGTGGATGGACACGCCGTGATCCCTTCTCCTCCATTCTCCTCTCAGGATCCTGGGCACACACACACACACACGCGCCCAGCGTGAGTTTAAACCACCGGGTCCGGGACTTGAACCACGGTCGACTATATGGTTCCATTTTTTATTTTAAAAAAAGGATTTTTAAATTATATTGATGGGCAAGACCTAGAATTCTTTACCTGATCATATTATGTAACAACATACTTTCAATAGGGAGACCAAGAAACAGCGATTTTTCTGATGTTCAAAAAAATTTTTAAAGCTAGAGCCAGCAGGTAAGCAAGGTGGTTAAGGACACTGGACTCCCATATGGCCGATCACAGTTCAAGTTCCAGACTTGGCAGCTTGCTTCTTGCTTTCCCTCACCATCTCTCTTTCACCCGCTCCCTCTCCCTCTCTGTCCCTCTTCAGTCAAATAAAATAAATAAAACTAATAATTCTTAAAAAACAAATTTAAAAAGCTGTTAAATAACAGGACCAGCAGTTGGCATAATGGCTATGTCACTGGACTGCATGTAGTCGACCACGGTTCAAGTCCTGGACCTAGTGGCTTAAACTCATGCTGGGCGTGTGTACGTGCATGCCCAAGATCCCAAGAGGAAACTGGAGGAGAAGGGACTGTGGCATAGCCATCCCCCCTGGGGGGTGATTTCTCGCTTTCTTTCTCTCTGTCTCTCTCTGTCTTTCTGGTGAGCACATGTGCCCTATAGCAAAAACTTCTTCAAAAAATTAAAAAAAAAAAGCTGTTAAATAACAAAGGGAATAAATTAAAATAAGTCATTGAAAATATCACAAAACAAAAACCAAAGTTCATGAAACTAACTAGAAAACACATAAAATGCATTTATGTACTAACCTGAAAAAAATTAATCTAAAAAGAACAAATAACTTGGACCAGCCCCATGGCCTGGTGGTTAACAGAACTGGATCCTTCCTGGTCAATTGTGTAGTTCAAATCCCAGTTTCAGTAGCTTGAGAAACACACCAGGCTGAAGTATGTGTTTTCCTAAAATCCAGACAGAATGGAAAAATGGAGAAGGAACTGTGGTGTGATCATGTCCTATGGGGAGCACCCTCTCACTCTGTCCCTCTTTCTCTCTCTGTCTCTTCAAACACATGCACTCTCTGGCAAAACTTAAAAAAAAAAATTAATTAAATTTAAAAATAAAAAGAAAAACTTAGACATAAGGAGACAAAAATTACCACACAGAGAAAATCGGTTAATATTTTGGAATATAGTCTTCCAACTTGTTTTCTTTGTATATATAGTTTTACAAACACAAGACCATACACTGCAGTATTTCATATTTTCCCCAGAAGACCATATATTACAGTGAAACCACAGTTTTCTATATTACTCCTACAGTATCAGTTTTAATGGGTATTTAATATGCATTGTATAGATACAGCAACCTATTTTAGAAATCTATTGGTAGACACTTAAGCTATTTATATTTTTCTAAACTATATACAATAGTTTCATAAAAGAAACCATTTAATGAAAAAATAATATCTTCCCACAAGAAACAAAAAACATTTATCCTAAAAATCTACCCTCAGAAAATAAGTACATCAGGGACCAGCAGTTGGCATAATGGCTATGTCGCTGGACTCCCATGTAATCGACCAAGGTTCGCATTCCAGACCCAGTGACTTAAACTCAAGCCGGGTGCATGTGCATGTGCATACGTGCCCAAGATCCCGAGAGGAGAATGGAGGAAAAGGGATTGCGGCATGGCCATCCCCCTGGGGAGTGCTTTCTTGCTTTCTGTCTGTCTCTCTCTGTCTTTCTGGCAAGCGCACATGCCCTATAACAAAAACCTCTCCAAAAAAAAGAAAAGAAGCACATCATATATCACTTATATTAAAAGCAGAAAGTTTGCAGAATTATATAAGGAAAAAATGAGGTTATATAGCAAAGCTTCAAATCTTTTTCCTACAAACCACACACATATGCCTTCCTTTCTTGAGAAATTAAGTTCTATCCAAAACATGTATTTCACAAACAATGAAAGATACTAAGGTTAATTCTTTTTAATGTGAAGGCATTTTTCTTCTGAACTTTAGTTACCACAACCCAAATCCCCTAAAAACACAGATCAAATTTCAATCATCACATTATGTTAACTGTGAATAACTGCATAAAGTACAAACTTCTTTGCTAGCTCTTCAGTCCACAAACCCCTATGTTAACAACATGCACATCATGATCCATGACCAATTACGTCACTCCTTTCAAAGCCTGTCAGTGACTGGTCAGCATACATCTGTTATTTAGCTCATACACAGACAGTAAAACTGTAGTAGCTATGTGATAAATACACATACCATTTTATGAAAATAGATAATAAAAAAAAAGTGGGTTTTGTGAGGGCACTGTCCAAAAGATGAAAATGCAGCAAAGAAATGAAAAATGGTAACACTAGATTTCAATTTCATACATATGGAGATTTATAGAAGAGTTGCTCATGGAACTTTTCAACCATTGCTTTTCAAGGACTAGATAAACAGTCAGATGAGCAATGAAAGGTGAACTTGATATAAATCAAGAAAGTAGTTATGCCAAAAAGTTTTAAAATATCCAGAGGGAGTGCTCCTGGCACATACAAAAAAAGAAAAATAGGAAAAAAAAAAAATTTCACTAAAGGAATGCTCACAGATATTTCACAACACTGAAAATACATTAGTAGGGGGCCGGCAGGTGGCATGGTGGTTTTAGGCACTGGATTCCCACATGGCCAACAGTTCAAGTCCTGGACCTGGGATTTGCTTTTTCACTTTTCTTTTCTCTTTCTGTCTCTGTGTGGTCAAATTAAAAAATGATAATAACAGGGACCAGCAGTTAGCGTAATGGCTATGTTGCTGGATGCCCATGTAGTCGACCACGGTTCACATCCCGGACCCGGTGGCTTAGAACTCACGCCGGGCACATGTGCGTGCGTGCCCAAGATCCCGAGAGGAGAATGGAGGAGAAGGGATTACGGCGTGACCATCCCCCCTAGGGGGTGATTTCTCGCTTTCTGTCTCTCTATCTCTCTTTCTGACGAGCACACGTGCGCTATAGCGAAAACCTCTCCAAAAAAAAAAAAAATGACAATAACAAATAGAATTAATTAAGTAAATATTTTTTAAAAGTATATAAGTGAAATTTTGGGGAACCAGCAGTTAGCGTAATGGCTATGTTGCTGGATTCCCATGTAGTCGACCACGGTTCACATCCCGGACCCGGTGGCTTAGAACTCACACCGGGCACATGTGCGTGCGTGCCCAAGATCCCGAGAGGAGAATGGAGGAGAAGGGATTACGGCGTGACCATCCCCCCTAGGGGGTGATTTCTCATTTTCTGTCTCTATGTCTCTCGCTGTCTGGCAAGCACACACACCCTATAGCGAAAACCTCTCAAAAAAAATAATAAAAAGTATGTAAGTGAAATTCTGAAAGCTGAACTCAATATAGAAGGGTATAACAATTCATTGAAACAGAAAAAAATGTTCACTCCGTATTAAATTTAAACTTATACAAAAAGAAGACATAGAGTGGTTAAGGCAGCTAGATCCCACATGGCCAACTATGTCGTTTGAGCCCCAGATCTAGTGGCTTGAAAAACACACCAGGTACATGTGTATGCGTGCCCAAAATCCCAGGAGGAAAATGGAAAAAGGATAGTGGTGTGGTCATCCCCCATAGGGGGTGCTTTCTCACTGCCTTACTCCGTCTCTCTGGCCAGCATACACACCCTATAACCAAAAAAAAAAAAAAAAGTATTATTCAAATTACTCTTCATATTTTTTTTACAAAGAAATCAAATACATTAATTCTGATATCTCAAAATACACTATACTAAATACTAGCTTTTCTTTTTCTTTTAAAATTCCCTATACATTCATAACCATCTATAAGAGTATTTTTAATGTTTTGATAAAAATCTTTAAAGGCTTCACACACACGCTAATAATTTTTCACACTGATTGTACAATACTTGAACAGCCTCAGCTCTCATGGTCACTTTTCTCTATCCTAGAGACAAGGTGTCACTATGTTACCCAAGCTGGCCTTCAACTCAAAGTCCCGCCTCAGCCTCCCAAATACCTGGGACTACAGGTGCACCCCCTGCCTAGCTCGTGTGGTCACTTTTATAGTCCCACAATAACGTGCAAATCAAGAACTGCCTATATATAATAGATTTATTGCCTACTTTAGTAATTTTAATCTTTTTCTCATTATTCAGCATTTAAACTAACATCCACAGTGCACCATAAACCACAGAGTGCATTAGAATCTGTATTCTAGGATTAAACACATACATTCACACTCATGAAGTATACAACAAATATGTAGTACATTATCACTTTGTTTTACACTGTTTTTTCCTTTTCTGTTTTACATGTAGTAAAGTAGATTCTATGGATAAAAACAGAGTTATAGTTTTATTTGTTTGCTTTTAGTTGTCAGAACATGTGTACACTCATCAGAAAAAGACACAGATCAGAAAAAGACAGAGGGAGAAAGCACCCAGTCCCTTTTCCTCCATTTCTCTATCAAGTCTGAGATCCAGCAGCTTGTAACTCACACCGAGCATGTGTGCATACATGCATGCCCAAAATCCCAAGAGGAAAATGGAAGGGAAGGGACTGTGACATGGCCATCTTTCCTGGGGGTGTGATTTTTCTCTTTCTGTCCCTCTGTCTCTTTCTGTCTCTCTGGCAAGCATACATGCCCTATTCTCTCTCTCTGTCTCTCTGGTGAGCACATACATGCACCCTATAGCAAAAATCTCTCTTAAAAAAAGAAAGAAAGAAAGAAAGAAATTCAAAAGCACATGTCTAACTTAGTCAAAACTTACAACTTCTGGAACAACCAGGTGTCATAGTGGTTAAGGCAGTCGGATCCCACATGGCCAATTGCTCAGTTCAAGTTCCTAACCTGGTGGCTTGAAATACATGCCAGGTATGTGTATATACATGCCCAAAATCCCTAGAAGAGAATGGAAGAGAAGGGACTGTGGCATGGCCATCCCCCTGGGGGGGTGGAGGGGTGTGTTTTCTCAACACTCCCATCCTGTGTGTCTCTGACAAGACACGCGCCCTACAGCGAATTAAAAATAAAGCAAAAATTTAAACTTCTAAGCATCAAAAAAATACTATCAAGGGGCCAACAGATAACATGGTAGTTATGGGCTGGACTCCTACATGGGAAGACTACAGTGCAAGTCCTGGACCCAGCAGCTTGAAAATCATGCAGGGTGTGAGTGTGTGTCCAAAATCCCAGGAAGAGAATGGAGGAAAAGGAACTGTGGCATGGCCATCCTCTCTTGGAGGTGATTTTTTACCTTCCCTCTTAATGTCTCTTTGTCTCTCTCTGATGAGCACATATGCCCAAAGGCAAGAAGCATTAAAAAAAAAAAAAACATAATACTATCAAGAGCAAGAAAGGAAATCCTCAAAAATAAGAGAAAACATTTGCAAACATCATTTATCTGATAGCCAGAATATATAAAGAAATCCTATCACTCAACAACCAAAAAAGCAAACATTCAATTCAAAAATAAGCAAATCTGGGACCAGCAGATGTGTAATGGTTATGTCACTGGTCTCCCACATGGTCGACTGTGGTTCAAGTCCCAGACCTGGTTGCTTCAAATTCATGCTGGGCATGTGTGCCCGAAATCCCGAGAGGAGAATGGAGGAGAAGGAACTGCAGCAATGCCATCCCTCCTGGGGGGGAGGAGGATGTGCTTTCTCGCTTTCTGTCTATCTCTGTCTCTCTGATGAGTACACGTGCCCTACTGCAAAAATCTCTCTACAAATAAAATAGGCAAAGACAAATATTTCTCCAGAAAAGATATATGAACAACCAACAAACACATGAAAAAATGCTCAACATCAGTCACTAGCCATTTGGAAGCTAGAAATCAAAACCACAATGAGGCCCAGTTGCAGGGCAAAGGTAGAAGGGCACCACTACATGACACTGGTGCCAGATGGGAGGCTAGAGTTCAGGACCCAATTCTGAATTGATTTGAGCACAAAGGATGTCTATGACTGGCTGAGAGGGTGAAGGGAGGATTCACAATGTGGCAGGGCCCTATAAAGATCACTTGTGTGTATATGTGTGTATCTCATGAAATTAAAAAAAAAAAAAAAAGAACTTTAGAAAAAACCCACAATGATACTACCTTGTACTAGTTACAATGGCTATTCATTTTTGTAAAAAAGAAAGAAAATAACAAGCATTAGGTAAGATATGAAAAAATTAGAACCCTTGCATATTCATAATAGGAATGTAAAATGGTGCAGTCACCGTGGAAACTAGTTTAGCAGTCCCTCAAAAAGTTAAATATAGAGGGACCAGCAGGTGGCGTGGTGGTTAATGTGCTGGACACTCCCACATAGCCGACCATGGTTCAAGTCCTGGACCTGGTATCTTGCTGTCTCTCTTTCCATCTCTCTCTCTCTCTCTCTCTCTCTCTGTCTCTCTCTGGTCAAATTAAAATAAATGAATGAATAAATAAAATTATATAATTTTTAAAAATTAAATTAAAAAAAAAAAGCTAAATATAGAATTACCAAATGATCCAGCAATTCCACTACTAGGTATATACCTAAAAGAACTGAGGAATCAAGAGGTGGCGTGATGGTTAAGGCAGACCACGGTCCAACTCCTGGACCTGGTGACTTGGTTTCTCACTTTCTCTCTCTCTCTCTCGCACACACACACACACATATACACACACACAGAGAGAGTGTGTGTGTGTGTATGTGTATGTGGTGTCTGGTCAAATTAAATGAATAAATAAATAAAATTTAGTAAATATTTTTAAATAAAGAACTGAAAGCAAGAACTCAAATATTTGTATACCAATGTTCACAGAAGCATAATTCACAATAGCTAAAAGATAGAAACAACCCAAATGTCCCACCAACAGAAGAATGAATAAGTGAAACATGGTATATCCATATTATTCAGCCATCAAATCAAATTAAATTCTGCTATATGCTGCAACATGGATGAAATGTGGAAACATCCTCAATGAAATAATATAAGAAAGGGTAAATACTATCCAATTTTATTTATATGAGATACTAAGAAAAAACTAATTCATAAAAACAGAAAATTGAACAGCAGTTACAAGGAATTAGGGTATTCAGGAATGAGGGATTTTTGTTGTTTTGGGGGTTTATTTGAGAGGTTTTTGTTATAGGGCCCATGCACTGCCAGAAAGACAAAGAGACAGAGACAGAAAGTGAGAAATCACCCCCACCCCCGGGGATGGCCACACTGCAATGCCTTCTCCTCCATTCTCCTCTCAGGATCTTGGGCATCTACGCACACACACCTGGCGTGAGTTTAAGCTACAGAATCCAGGACTTGAACCGCAGTGACTACATGGGAGTCCAGCGATGTAGCCATTACCCCATCTACTGGTCCCAAGAAGTTACGATTTAATGGTAATAATTCTACTTGGAATGATGAACAAGTTCCAAAATGAGGCAGTAATGGCTGCACAAAACTGCAAATGGATTTAAGGTCACTAATTGTACATTTAAAAATAATTCAAACAGGACTGCAGGTGGCATGATAATCAAGGTGCTGGACTCCCACATGGTCAATCATGGTGCAGGTCCTGGAGACAGTGACTTAAAACTCTCGACTTGGCTCATGAGCACATGGGCCAAAAATCCCAAGAGAAGAATGGAGGAGGAGAAGGGATTGCGGTGTGGCCATCTCCCCTGGGCAGTGACTTCTCGCTGTCTATCTGGTGAGCGCATGCACCCTAAAGCAAAAACCTCTCAAAAAAAAAAAAAAAAACGGCACTTTCTGGGGCCAGCAGGTGGTGTGGTAGTTAAGGTGCTAAACTCCCATAGAACCATACATGGTTCAAGACCCAAACCTGGAGGTTTGAGAGTCACAATGGGCATGTGGGCATGTGTGTCCAAAATCCCGAGGGGAGAAGAGATTGTGGTGTGGCTATCTCCTGGGGGACGGGGATTTCTCAACTGTCTCTCTCCCGCAACTACATGTGCCTTATGGCAAAAACCTAAAATGAATTAATATTCCAATTATAAATAAAAAGATAATTACTTGGTACAGAAATAGAAGCTCCTGGAAGTAAAAAGAGTAGAATGAAAGGGCAGAGATTTAAGAATTAGCTAAAATAGGGACCAGCAAATTGCATAATGGTTACATCGTAGGACTCCTATGTAGTTGACCATGGTTTGAGTCCTGGACCCAGTGACTTAAAACTCACACCTAGTGCATGTGCATGCGTGCCCAAGACCCCAAGAGGTGAGTGAAGGAGGGACTGCAGTGTGGCCATACCCCTGGGGGGGGGTAATTTCTTGCTTTCTGTCTCTGTGTCTCTCTCCAGTGAGCACACGTGCCCTATAGCAAAAATCTCTTTAAAAAAAAAATAATAAAGCATCAGTTCAAGGGGCCAGCAGGTGGCATGGTGGTTAAGGGACCTGGATTCCCATACGGCCAACCACAGTTTGAATCCTGGGCCTGGTGGCTTGCATCCTCACTTTCCCTCTTTCTCTCTCTCTCTCTGTCCCTCTCTGGTCAAATTAAATAACTAAATAAGTAACGTTAAATAAAAAATTCTTAAAAAAAAAAAAAAAAGGCATCAGTTCAAGAGGGTCTAAAAACAACCTCTCAGGAGAGCTGGTGATGTGATGATTAAAGCAGCTAGATCCCACATACAGTTCAAGTCCCAGACCAGTGGCTTAAAAAACATTTGTAGTGTATGTGCTTGCATGCCCAAAATCCTGAGAGGAGAATGGATAAGGGACTGCAGCACAGCAATCCCAAGGAGTGATTTCTCCCTCTCTCTTTTGCACATGCACATATGCAAGTACATGCACCCCCTAGCAAACTGTAAAAGGAAGGATAGATGGAAGGAGGGAAGGAAACAGAAAACAAAATCCAACTAAAGACATTAAAGGGATAATGGTAATGGAAGATCCTGGGATGGCAGCTATGCTTTAAGAAGTAAGGCAATCAGCAGAGATTAGAACAGTCTTTTTCCTGACAATAAATGGCACCACTATTCTAACTCAATTGCTAAAGCCAAAAATCTAAAGATATTCTCAGTTCTCTTTTCTTACTATCTGACCCATCCTCTTATCTCCACTTTGAATCTACTACTGAGACCTACTAGTTTGGTATCCAATCCAATCAGTTCATTTCTGCTCATCATCACTGCCTCCAATTTAGCACCAGGTGCAATCATCTCTACCTAAGACACTGAGCAGTGGTTACTAGTTTCACACAGCAGCCTACTCTTAAAATCCAAATCAGATCTTGTCATTTCTTTAACACCTATATTACTTAGGGAGGAAAAAAAAGTGTAATCCTTATAATGATCCACAAGGGCCTACATAATTTGGTTCCTACTTTAAACTCCAAACTCAATCAAAGTAATTTTCCTTTTGCCCTCTGTACACTTGACCACATTTACCTTCTTTTTGTTCTTGGAACATTATCCTGGCTTGTAGCCTTTGCATTTGCCATTTTCTTTCAGCTTGGAAAGGCTATTTACACATTTTTTATTTTTTAGGTTTTGCCAAAGTGCCCTATGCGCTCACCAAAAACAGGAGGAGGAAGAAACCACTCCCCAGAGGGGACGGCCTGCCACAATCCTATCTCCTCTATTCTTCTTTCAGGATTTTGAGCACACATGCAAGCACATCCAGTTTGATTTTCAAGCCACCAGGTCTGGGGCTTGAACCCCAGTCAACCATGTGGGAATCCAGCACTTTAATCACAACCCCATCTGCTGGCCCCAGGCTACTTACAAATTTTTACATGTCTGACTCATTCTTAAACCTGATCCCGCATCACAGATGACCTCAGAGAAGCCTTCCTTTTATCATCTTATACAAAGTGGTATTCTTCTATCACTATTATAGTATTTTCAATAGTTTGTTTATAGCCTTTATCATAACAAATAATTATCATATTTATTGCCAAGCATGTTACTAAGTCCCAGTGCCAGGATGATGGAGTGCCTGGTGTATTTTAAGTGCTCGGTAAATATTGAATGGCTGGTGAACATATAAATGATAGATGAGGAAAACTTGCAGGTTTGCAAGATTAAGGGATAAAAAAATGGGGTATGGAGGCCATCAGGTGACTTGGTTAAGGCCCTGGGCTCCCACATGACCAACCATGGTTTGAGTCCTGGACCCCGAGGCTTGGAATTCACACCAGGTGTGTGTACATGTATGGTGAAAATCCTGAGAAAGGAAAATGGAGGAGAGGGGATTGTGGCATGGCCATCCTGCCCTGGAGGTGATTTCTCATTTCTACGTCTCTCTGGTGAGCACACACACTCTATAGCAAAAATTTCTCTATAAAAAAAAAAAAAAGACAAGAAATGAAATATGGAAGGTCAATAGGTAGCATAGAGGTTAAAGTATTAGATCTCAACTGGCCAGTTCTATGGTTCCAGTCCTGGACCCAGGGCTTGAAAATCGTGCCAGGTGTGTGTGCATGTGTACCCAAATTCCCAAGAGGAGACTGGGGGAGAAGGAACTGCACATCCCCCCTAGAGGGTGATTTTTCACTTTGCCCTTTTCTCTCTCTCTCTGGCAAGCACACATGCCCTATAGAGAAAAAAAAAAAAAAAAAGAGAGAGAATATGGAAAGAGATTGCATATACTAAGCAATGTATCCATCTCAAAATTCTTTCCTTTTGGCAATTTTGAAAAAAAATACACAAATGAGTATTAAATTCCTAATATAGAAGGGAGTTAAGGGAAATGCCTTGAATACTGGTCATCTTTGAATAGATAAGTATTTGTGGGTTTTTTTTTGAGAGATTTTTGCTAGAGGGCACATGCACTGGCCAGAAAGACAGAGAGAGACAGAAAGTGAGAAATCACCCCCCAGGGGGGATGGCCACACTGCAATCCCTTCTCCTCCATTCTCCTCTTGGGATCTTGGGCACGCATGCACATGCGCCTGGCATGAGTTTAAGTCACCAGGTCTGGGACTCAAACTGCAGTCGGCTATACGGGAGTCCAGTGACACAGCCAATAAGCCATCTGCTGGTCTCTATAAGATTTAAAATAGATGGGTCTCTGACTATAACAGTAAATGCGGGAAAAAATAAGTTTTATCCAGCACCTGTATTAGTAAAAAGCACTCTTCCTCTAACCTACAAGAGGTTAAAATAAAGAGCTCTTTATTATTAGAGAAACAACAAAAAAGAGACATAATGGCTCAATTTAAACACATGCATCATGAGACCTAAAAAGTAAAAGCCTTGATAATCCATGATTCCTGGTTATAGTATAAAAAGAACCATCACTGCTACCTTAGTCTTTTCAATACCATTCTCAAACCACTAGCTTTTTTTAAAGAATTTTTACAGTAATTTTTAAAAATTTGACCAGAGAGACAGAGAAAGAAAGAGAATGAGGGAAAGTGAAAAAGCAAACCACCAGATCAAACCACAGTCAACCATTTGAGAGTCCAGTGCCCCAATCACCACACCACCTGTGGGCCCCCAAACCACCAACTTTTAAGGCATAAATAAAATCCCTTTACCACTGCAGTTGTTTAACATTAAAGATTCTAATCCAAACTGTTATTCTCTGGTATTCCAAAAAAAGGAGGTTTTCTACAGTTATAGCAATGGGAGTCATTTCCGTAACTTTTCCTCTGACCTAGCATTTTTTTTCCACCCAAAAAAAAAAAAACTTCTCTTTCTCCTCCTGATAAATTAACTAGTTATTAGTTGGTCATTGCAATCCCAACTCAATCCCTGAGTGCTACCACTGTAAAGTCTAAGCACAAAGACAGACAATGAACAAGAAAAAAACAAGCAACAGCTGTCCAGCTTGGTAAATGGGGAGGTCACCAATCAGCAAGTGATGTCACCTGATTTTCCTCACCCCCCGCCCACGGTTCATCAGTGTATTTATCTCCTCTTTGTCACTGGCACTCTAGTATGAACTAAGACTATGAAAAACAGCATTTTCATAACTACTTAAGTGACTACATAAGAAGTTTTTTTAAAATTCATAGAAAATGTGTATTAGAGAAAAAATATGCATCTATGAACTGTTTGAAAAACAGAATTAAAGTATAAATCTATTTTTGTACAAAAATTTTGAAAATCATAGTTTTTTCATAATATGCATTTTCCAAGATCTTTTTAAGAACCCCTAGTATA
Source organism: Tupaia belangeri chinensis (assembly GCF_000334495.1). NCBI lineage: Eukaryota > Metazoa > Chordata > Mammalia > Scandentia > Tupaiidae > Tupaia > Tupaia belangeri. The sequence goes on from NW_006159912.1 coordinate 4,710,530, forward strand.
CTTTTATTTATTTTTAAATTTTTGCTATAGGGCGTGTACACTTGCAGAGAGAGACAGAAAGCAAGATATCACTCCCCTAGGAGAATGACCCCACCACAATCCCTTCTTCTCCAGTCTCCTCTCAGGATTTTGAATGCACACACATGTGCCTAGTAAGAGTTTTCAATTTGCCAAGTCCAGGACTACAAACCACCGGTCGGTCATGTGCAAGTCCAGTAACTTAACCACTATGCCACCTGCTGGCAGCAAGAACCCCATCTACTTGTAAAAGGTTTAACCAAAACCTACAATTCCACACTAATGATAAGAGAATTGACTGGCAGATTTAACAGATGAAGGCAAATAAGTGTCCTAACAAGGGAGAATAAATAATGCAACCTAGAAGGTACTGACTCTCAAATTTAGTTTTCAGTTACAGAATAGTATGCTAAACCAGCTAATGTCATATCATAGGTAGTATAATTCTTATTAAGTTTCAATAATACTGAGAAACTTGGTGAATACTATCTTGGAGAGAATCTTAAAGTTGATGGATAAGTAAAATGAAATACTGGGGGGCCGGCAGGTGGTGTGGTGATTAAGGGTGCTGGACTCCTACAAGGCTAACCACAGTTCAAGTCTTGGACCTGGTGGCTTGCTTCTCTCTCTCTCTCTCTCTCTCTCTCTTCAAACGTAAATAAAGTTAAATATAATAATTCTTAAGAAAATTTATTTTTAAAAAATACCAGAATAGTCAACTATTACATAACCTAATTATTCCATTAGCAGATACAAAAACCCCTAAGTGACTAGAAAATTAAATTCCTCAACACATAATTATTGAGTACATACCACACTATGAAATCAGTGAAGTGCTGGGGCACTTCCAGGCCATCCTAGATACCCACATACACTCTGCATCCCTATAGCACTTTCTTCTATAGCATTGTAACACTTTGTGTGTGTGTGTGTGTTTATACATATACATACAATATATATGCTAGTCATTTACAAATGATACACATATATACTGCTTTAGAACAAATTACATACATTTTTTAGAGTTCTTTATTCACTGTCATCTTTTTTTTTTTTTTTTTAATTTTTTAAAGTTGATCAGAGAGACAAGGAAAGTAAGAAAGCAAACTTTCAGGTCTGCAAATCGAACTGCAGTCAGTCATGTGGGAGTCCAGCTGCCTTAACTGCTATCCCTCCTGCCAGCCCCAAATTATGTACATTATTGAACATGGAAAGTAGAACTGTAAGTAGAAGTTCTAATTATTTTATTCTCACCCCTATGGATACTTTATTTTTGGGAATATCTTTTGCTACAGGGCATGTGCGTTCAGCAGAGAGAGAGAGAAAACTGAGAAAGTACCCCCCCAGGGCGACAGTCACTTGCAATCCCTTCTCCTCCATTCTCTGCAAACTTTGGGCATGCACACACACTGTGTTTTTCAAGCCACTGAGTCTGGAAGTCAAACCCATGAGGGATCCAACTGTCTTAACCTCCACACCATCTGCTGGCCCAGTGCTTCTTAATTTTTTAAATTAGACATTTTTACTTTATTTGAGACCTCCTAATTTTAACTTGCCACAGGGTGCATATACTTGCCAGAAGAGAGATACTGAGAAAGTAAGAAAGCAGACCCAGGGAAATAGATATGCCACAATCCTCTATCCACCATCCTCCTCTTGGGATTTTTGGCCATGCACACACACAAGTCATTGGTCCAGAACTCAACCACCCAGTCAACCACGTGGGATTCAGCTGCCTCACCACCATGCCAATGGCTGGCTCTGGATATTCTTGCACACACCTTAAGGTAGACACCCCTTTTGGGGTGATCTCTCTCTCTCCCCCTATGGTAAGCACACATGCCTATACCAAAAACAAAAAATAAATAAATAAAAATTAAAGATAAAATTAAGAACACTTTATATCACTCAATTCTTGCATTTAAAAAAAAAAGTATTACAATCCTTAGTTTCTAGAATAAAGAAAGAATGGAAAGAGAAACAGGGAAGAAAGAACTGGAGGGGACACCAGCAGATGGCATAATGGTTACATAGCTGGACTCCCAAGTAGTGGACTACAGTTTGAGTCCCAGACACAGTGGCTTAAAACTCACACCCAGGGCATATATGTGCATGTGTGCCCAAGATCCCAAGAGGAGAATGGAGGAGAAGTGACTGCTGTATGGCCATCCACCCTGGGGGGGGGTGCTTTCTGTCTCTATGTCTCTGTCTCTCCAGTGAGTACACGTGCCCTATAGCAAAAATCCCCCCCCCAAAAGAAAAAAAAAACTAGAGAGAGGTGTCAACAGGTAGCAGGTAGCATGATGGTTAAGGCATTGGACTCTCACATGGTCAACCTCAGTTCAAGTCCCAGACCTGGTAGATATGGTAGCTTACTTTCTCTCTCTCCTCCCCTCCTTCCTCTCTCCCTCCCTCTCTCTATGGTAAGCACACATGCCCTATAACAGATTTAAAAATAATAACAACAACAGGACCAGCAGGTGGCAGGGTTGTTAATGCACTGGACACTCCCAAAAGGCTGACCACAGTTTGAGTACTGGACCTGATGGCTTGCTTTCTCACTTTCCCTCTCTCTGTGTCTCTCTCTGGTCAAATTTAAATAAATGAATGAATTTCATTTTTTTTTAAATAAATAACAAATAAAATCATTTTTAAAATAAAAAAAGAATTGGAGCAGGGTAAGCAGGTGGCATAGTGGTTAAGGTGTTGGATCCCACTTGCCTAACTCAGGTTGGACTCCTGGACCTAGTAGCTTGAAAAACACAACAGGTACCTGTGCATATGTGCCCAAGATCCCAAGAGAAGAATGAAGGAGATTAAACTGTGGCATGGTCATTCCCCATTGGGGGTGATTTCTCACTTTCCTCTATCTGTGTCTCTCTTTGGCAAACATACGAACCCTGTAACAAAAACCTAAAATGAATGAATGTCAGGAAAGCGTAGTTAAAAAAAAAAAACTAGAGAAGATTTTTAAGGTTTCGTTGCATTCTGAAATGCTCTAACCTGCAAGTCATCTTTCAGTCCACATCTTCTGAATGTTGTGTTCCAAGTATTTAGAACATATTTTTAAGATTATACAAGCGGGGCCAGCAGGTGGCCTTGTGGTTGTGGGTGCTTCACTCCCACATGGCCAACCATGGTTTGAGTTCCAAACCCGAAGGCTTTCTTTCTCACTTTTCCTCTCTCCCTCTCTCTCTCGTTCTGTCCCTCAGGTTAAAATAATAATAATTAATAAAGTTAAATAAAAACAATTTTTTAAAAAAAGAATATAAAAGCAGGCCAGCTCCATGGCAACTGTTAAGTATTGTGCATACAGAACCAGATCCCACATGGTCAAATAAAATTCAAATCCTGGCCCTGATGTCCTGAAAAACATAGCAGGTATATGTGCATGTGTGCCCCAAATCCTGATGGGATGGAGAAATAGAGAAAAAAAGATTGTATTGTGACCACACCCCACTAGGGAGTACCCTCTCTGTGTCTTGCTCTCTCTCTAATGTGCATATGTGCCCTCTGACAACTTAAGGACAAAAAAAAAAAAAAAAAAAAAAACACTACACAAACCACAAAGAGAACACAGCTTCTGAAATTCTCAAGATCCATGATATACAACAGGTGTGTTGCCTTAGAAAACTCATGAAATCCAAACAGCAGCCAAGTATTCCCTTGTGTTTTACTTGAGCTATTTAAGATAGATACAAGCCACTACTAGGCAGCCCCCATTGTTAAGGGAGCTAGACGCCACATGGCCAAACAAAGGGTTCCAGACACAGACTCTGTGGCTTGAAAAACATAGCAGGTACATGTGTGGGCCCAAAATCCCAACAGGATAGAAAAAAAGGAGGAATTGTGATCACACACCACTGAGAGGCACTTTCTCCCTCTCCCTCTCTAGTCTTTCTGGTAAATGCCTACCCTCAGGCAAAATCTTTTTAAAAAGGGGGGGAGGAACAGGGAATAGGAGATGGCATAATGGTTACATCACTGGACTCCCACGTGGTCCACCACAGTTCGAGTCCCGGACTCAGCAGTTTAAAACTCGTGCAAGACACCTGTGCTTGTGTGCCCAAGATCCAAGAGGAGAATGGAGAAGGGACTGCAGTATGGCCAACCTGCTGTGGGGTGATTTCTTATTTCCTCTCTGTCTCTGTCTGCACGGCAAGCACACTCACCCTATAGAAAAAAATCTCTCTCAGAAAAAAAGAAAAAGTGGGACCAGCAGCTGGCATAATGACTAAGTCACTGGACTCCCAAGTAGTCGACCATGGTTCAAGTTCCAGACCCAGTAGCTTAAACTCACACCAGGCACGTGTGCATGCATGCCACCCAAGATCCCAAGAGGAGAATGGAGAAAAGACTGCTGCATGGCCATCCTCCCAGGGGTTGATTTCTCACTTTCTGCCTCTGTCTCTCTGTCGAGTATATACACCCTACAGCAAAAACCTCTCCAAAATAAAAAAAGTAATCACTAATAAATCTCCCTAAAAATGTTTAAAGGTATACTTCTGGAAAACTATTAAGATTTATATATCATACAGTCTGATTAAATAGTAAGCAAAACCAATCTTAATTTCTACAGCTTCTGAAATGTATAGTCACTAGATCGACCTTTCACTCAAGTCCAGTAAGTGTTATCTGTCATTAACAGAATATTTCATTTCTTACGCTCTGCTGTGCAAGATTAACTGCCTATAATTCCATATCTGTAATGTGGTAATATATAACCCTTTTTTTTAAACATTACCTACTTGTGGTTAGGCATTACTTAGTGCTCAATAATTTTAAGTAAAGCCAAGAGGACAAATATTTCAGTAGTTATGTTGAGCTTGCTTTTTCACTTGTACAATGATTCATATAATACACATCACTGTCAAATACTCCACCCCTGCTCACCTTATACAATATAAGCAAGCAGATAAAATTAACGCATGTGGGTTTTCATACCTAGTTAGATTTTTTTTGTAGATATAATTAGATTATTGATGTGTCCAAGAAAGGTTCTCAAACCATTTTTTAGCTCTATCAAAAGCATTACAAATTTTTTCTGTAATCTCACTGAGAGAAAGTCTTATAAGGTCTTGACATCTACTAGAGTAACAGTATCATGTGTAAGTTACCCACCAGGAGAGAAAAAAAAAAGACTCCTGGCTTACTTTTTTTTTTTTTGGGGGGGGGGGCATGTACTTGCCAGAGAGAGAGACAGAGACAGAGAAAGGGAAAGTGAGAAGTTATGAGGGTAGGGAGATGGCCCACACTGCAATCCCTTCTCCTCCATTCCCTCTCAGACTCTGGGAACACATGCATGTGTGCTGTGATATTCAAACCACCAGGTCTGGGACCTGAAACACAGTTGGCCATATGGAATCCAGCTACCTTAACCACCATGCCATCTGCTGGCCTCCTGGTCTACATTTTTAAAATACCATTTTATAGGAAATAGCAGATGGCATAATGCTTATGTCGCTGGACTCCCACATAATCGACTGCAGTCTGAGTCCCGGAACCAGATCCCAAGAGCAGAATAGAAGAGAAGGGATTGTGGCATGGTCATCCCTCCTGGGGAGGGAGATTTCTTGCTTTCTCTTACCGCCCTCTGTCTCTCCAGCGAGGGCAAAACATCCTGTAGTAAAAATCTCTCTAAAAAATAAAAAACAATAAAATTAAATAATTTTTAAAAATTCAACAAGCAGATACTGCATAACAAAGAATAAAAATCTTTCAGAGCAATTTAAAATGCATCATTAACTTTGCTTACATATACAAACACACATTATTAGTTTGAAAGGAGATTGGGCAGGCTTAAAGTTGGATTGGTTAGTATTTCTTAATGCCAGGTATATCACGGGTATTCGTACTCTCAAACTTAAGAAACACTTCTGAATATTGAAGTTGTCAGTCAGTTTGAGTGATGCTCTCTTCCAAGCCATGTAAGCCATTGCCTAATTGAGGCCAGACCTGTCAGACTAAACAGCATCCCGGAAATGACTAGCCTAGTAGTGCTGGAAACACATCAAGAATTTGGAATATTTCTCATATTGGGGCAGGGAAAGAAACGTTCAAGTGAAATTGTAAGAGCGATCATTATACTTCCACAGGGAGGGAAAAGAGACATAAAAAGACTATTTCAGTTACTGATTAAGTCCACAACCAATACATCTAAATTTTTTATCTGTCAGCTGATGGCCACTTCACTTATCCCTCCTCTTCCAACATATGAACAAGAGCTCGCTCTTAAATTCTCATTTTGAATGCCTGTCATTGCATCTAATTTTCATTTTATATTCTTAAATACTAAATCCAACTGGAGTGTGGCTTGTATCTTGACTTAGAAACCTGTTAACAATAATGCCTAGCTCCTAATCTGCTTAATGTTTTTCACTTCTTAAGAAAACTCATTAAATGTCGAAAAGAAAAGCAAGCATACACAGATACACACTCTCAAATCCTAGTCATGAAAAATTAAGTCATATTCCGGCCGTAAACTGTGCAATAGACACTTCCAGTTAGTGTGTGCTTTAGTGATCACGGACAGCGGTATCAGACTAAGTGGTAGGGGGTTGGGACTGTTAACAAGTCACTGTGCAGAAGGCCAATAAGCAGCAGGCCGGGACTGAAAGCAAGGCCAGGCTCTAAAAGGAGCTATAACACAGTATCAGAATGCTGAATTTCCGAATGCCATTTTATGGAGAGTGCGAAGGGTGAGGGAGAGAATCAAGTGCCGTGAAAGGGAAAGGCTCTGGTGAACGTCTGAGGAGATGAAACCTAAGCCAAGGTCTTGTGGCAACGCCAGCTGTCCTGTCTCGAGGTGACACAAACACAACTCAATTTCAAGTCGCTCTTATCACAGCCAGCCGCTCAAACGGTGAGGGGTGACAGGCGTGGACGGAGACTGGCAAAGGCCCTCGGAAAAGGCTCCCTAAGAGGAAAGGGCTTCCAGCAGCAAGAGGAGCGCTGTGCGGCCGCCGCCTCTCCCTCCAGCCAAGGCTGTTCGGAACGAGATTCGGATGTCGGTGTTTTTTATGAAGGAATGATACGAAAAAATGGCAGGGAAGAATAAAGGGGGTTGGAAGGGCTGGAGCCACCCAAGAAACGGGGGAGCGGAGAACTCCCCTGCACATCCGCGATAACAACGCCACCAGACAGCACGGGCATTGCCCCACCAGTGCCCGCACCCCTCCGAGAGCTTCGCCCCCTCCACACGGTCCCAGTGCCCAGCCA
>NW_006159912.1:4718006-4730104 GCF_000334495.1 Tupaia belangeri chinensis
CCGAATCACGTGACCCGCTCCCACCCCGCCCCCTTCCCCTCCCTCCCACTCCGCCCTTCGGCTCTCTCCTCCCTTCTCTTCCCTCTTCACGCCCTTTCCTGCCCCCCGTGCCCCTCCCTCCAGCCTCGCCGAGGGTCACCTGACCCGAGGCCGGGGATTGTTCCGGGTAATGGCCGCCCGGGGCCACACGCTCCGCCCCGCCCCACGCTGCCCGCGCGCACGAGCGTAAGGGCGGGGCCTCACTCCTTACGTAATGCGTCCTCCTTCCCCGTCCCGCCAATCCCAGGCCGCGAGGCCCACCGGGAGCCTCCGCGGGAGAGGGCGGGCGGCGACTTCCGGGGAGGTCGAGGACGCTTCCCGCCCGCGCGTTCCAGCGCTCGGCGGGCGCGGCCGGGGTAATTGACGGTTGGTGTGGCGCGGGCGAACCCGCCTGGGATCGAGTGGAACCTCGGGGAAGGGGTCTGAGAGTTGCTTTTCGTGGGCGGAAGCGGCGGGCATGCGCGCAACTCCTAACGTAGAGGACATTTCTGACTGGGAGGGAGTTAAGAAAGGGAAGATGCTCAGGGCTTTGCTGTGACGAAAGAAGTCTTCCTCCTAGCGGGGAAATCCCTAAGGAAACTGAGCCTGTTAGCGAAGTTGAGTCCTTTTCGCGTCATCCGGTTCCCCAGTTGCCTCTGCTTTTCCTTTCGCGTCCGCAGTCCCAGCTGCCCTTCAGTACCCCTCTGTTCTGAACTTGCCTCTTGTGCAGATTCTTTGGAAACCCCTCTGCAAAAGGCTTATTTCTCCTCTTTCGAAGAGTTGCTGTCCATCAGAAATGTGGGTTGCAAGACTTAAGACAGAATGACTTGCCCTTTTTTAAAATAATCCAATTGTGGTTAAATATGCATAAAAGCTTCCTTCTTTAAACTTTTTGAGTTTAGTGACATTAGGTACACCTACATTGTTGTGTAACCACTACCACCATACTCCTCCAGAATTGTTTTCATCTTGCAAAACTGAAACTGCCCAGTAAACAACAATGACTCTCCTTGTCTCCTCCCACCCTACCCGTATTACACTTTATATCTCTATCACTTTGACTATTAAGAATCTCATGAGCGCACCATACACCATTTCTCCTTTTTTTTTTTTTAGAGGTTTTTGCTATAGGGCGCGTGGGCTCGCCAGACAGAGACAGAAAGCGAGAAATCACCCCCCCCAAGGGGCATCGCCACACCGCAATCACTTCTTCTCCATTCTCCTCTTGGGATCTTGGGCACGCACACACACGTGCCCGGCGTGAGTTTTAAGCCACCGTGGACACAAACCGTGGTCGACTACATGGGAGTCTAGCGACATAGCCATTACGCTAACTGCTGGTCCCACAGCATTCCTCCTTTTATGGCTAGCTTATTTCACTTAGTTTAAGGTCTTCCAGGTTCATGGTATTACATACAGCATGTGTCAGAAATTCCCAGATTTACCATATCCAGCAGTTCCACTTCCACTTCTGATTATATTACATATCTTAAGACATTGAAAGGGGTTGGCAGTTGGCGTGGTGATTGAGGTGCTGGACTTCCACATGGCTGGACCATGGTTTGAGTCCTGGGACCTGGTCCCTTGCTTTCTCACTTTCTCTTTCTTTCTCTGTCTCTCTCTGGTCAAATTAAATAATAACAACAAATAAAATAATTATTTTTAAAATTTTTTATAAAAAATGAAAGCAGGGATGTGAGTAGCTATTTGTGCATCCCTGTTCTTAGCAAAATCATTCCTAATACCCCAAAGGTGAAAACAACCCATGTATCCTGAATGGATAAACAGAAAGTGCTATCTGTGTACATATGACATGTATATAATATATATAGCAATATATAATAGGAATATTTATTATATATGAATATTATTGTATAAGTATCCATCTCCTTATTTTTTATTTATTTAATTCGATTTGTTATTATTTCTTAATTTGACAGAAGAGAAAGGGAACGCGAAAAAGCAAGCTGCCAGGTCTGGGACTTGAACCACCGTCAGCCATGTGGAATTCAGCACCTTTAACCACCATGCCACCTGCCACCTATTTCCTAGTTTTTTTATTTTAGTTTTCTTTTTGACCTCACCTTGGAAGTCACAGTATAAAGCCTCTGGATAAGAAATGACATTGAAAAATAACCACTTGGATTAAATTAGACTTTGAGGTACAAGTTATGTAATTTAGGGCCAGCAAAAGGATTTTAGTTCTTCAAGCCAACAGATTCTAGTATGCCCTACTGGAGAAAGAAGACAAAATTTTCTTCTCACCTTTCCTGGCAGACCAGATTAGCAGCGTGCCATTAGTCACAGCGCTGCCCTTTCCAGTTCACCGTGAAGCAGTTCGTTTTAAGACCTCAGATTAGTTACATTAGTAAAAGGCCATGCATGATTCAGGGGTTTGGGAATGTGTTTCAAAGCCCTTCATTTCCAGGTCATTAGCTCTATGTAGACAGACATCTTCATACAAAAATAAATAAATAAAAATCATCTTCAACCTGTAGAGTTCTGAGTTAGATTATGGTAATTATGGGAAGTGAATCTAAAAAGGAAAAGACCCTTAAGAGTTCAATTGCAGTCCGCAGGCTCGATGTCTGGCCGCAAAGGTGTCAAGAAGCCCATGAAACAGCCCAAGAAGCAGGCCAAGGAGATGGACGAGGAAGATAAGGCTTTCAAGCAGAAGCAAAAAGAGGAGCAGAAGAAGCTTGAGGAGCTAAAAGTGAAGGCAGTGAAGGCAGGAATTCAGAAGGCAGCCTCAGGTGGAATTCAGAAATCTGGCAAGAAGTGAGGTGCTCCTTGTATCTTGACCATGGCAACCACCCTTGATTCCTTTCCTATTTAAACATCTGGATTCCCCACCGTAGCAGCTACAACTAGAATGAAGTGTTGTCTGAGAGTGTGTTGTACATTTAAGAGGAAACGTTTCTTTAAAAAAAAAAAAAAGTTCAATTGCTACATATTGTAGGTAGGTATTATAGTCCTAAACAATCAGTACTGAAAGGCAACCTCTAATCAAAGGGAAGAACTGAGTTTTTACCTACCTACTTGATTTACAGTGTAGTTAGAAGCAATTTTATTTATTTATTTATTTATTGCCATGGGTCACATGTGCTCACCTGAGGGTCAGAGAGAGGGAAAGTTAGAAGTCACCCTCCAGGGAAGATGGCCATGCCACAATCCCTTCTACTCCACTCTCCTCTTGTGATTTACTATTTGCATGCACATGCGTCCAGCCAGATTTTCAAGATGCTGGGTCCAGGAATCAGCCAGGTAGGAATCCAGAGCCTTAACCACCACGCCACCTGGTGGCCCCAGAAGCAAATTATTGTATCTCTTTGTGGCACTCGCCCACTTGAAACATGGGACTAGAGTTAGAATATCTATCACCGTAGAACAGCAGATTGCATAATGGTTATATCACTGGACTCTCACATAGTCAACCATGGTTAGAGTCCTGGACCCAGTAGTTTAAGCTCAAGCCAGGCACGTGCGCATGCATGCCCAAAATCCTGGGAGGAGAATGCCTATCCCCCCCAGGGGGTGATTTCTCACTTTTTATTCCCCCCCAGGGGGTGATTTCTTACTTTTTTTTTTTTTTTTTGGAGAGATTTTCACTGTAGGGCGCGTGCGCTCGCCAGATAGACAGAGAGAGAGACATAGAGACAGAAAGCGAGAAATCACCCCCCAGGGGGGATGGTCACGCCGCAATCCCTTCTCCATTCTCCTCTCGGGATCTTGGGCACGCACGCACACACACCCGGCATGAGTTTTTTAAGCCACCGGGTCCGGGACACGAACCGCGGTCGACTACGTGGGAGTCCAGCGACATAGCCATTACGCTAACTGCTGGTTCCCTCTCACTATTTATCTCTGTCTCTCCCGCAAGCACACACACCCTATAGCAAAAATATCCACACACACACACACACAAAAAAAAAAAAACTCAGGAGATAGTGAATTATTTAAAATACTCAGGATTAAGAACAATATTAACACACAGGAACTTTCCTGAAGGCCAAAAAAATGTTCATCACAAAGTTTATCATGGATTAAACATTTCTAAAAATTGTGAATTGAGATAGCAAACTAAGAAATACTATTTCTCCTTTGGGTTAAATTAAGCAAGTACCGAAGGCAGTGAAGCATAGTTATGTCTGAAAGGAATTTTAAATGTTAAACTGGGATTAAAACCTGCCTTTTGGTTCATATTACATGGTATTGGGCAATAAAATGCTAAACATCCTCATCCTTATATAACTTAAAATTGATACAATACTTAAGTTTGATGATGTAGAAAATCTGAAGTCTACTTGCCATGCTGACTGGAATTCTATTAATCATTTAGTTTGTTCAGTTTCATTATATTTTACTTAATACACTGTACGGTTCGCCAGCCACCTCACTTTAAGCATTAGCTTGCACTAAGGAAGCCACTGCTTTAACTATAATTACATGCCTATTAAGGAGTAGTCCATGTGAAGATTTAAAGCATGGGAGATTGGTATGTAATTTCTACTTCCAGTTGAGCAACTTAAATAACCATGTTCTTCAGCTTGTACTCCCAGAGAAATGACATAAGAATAGGATGGAGTCCTATTGCCAAAGAAGCCTAGGTAAGCTAGAGTGAGGGAGTCAATACAATAGAGGTGGAACAATACATGATTTATATATACCTTGATTTCTACAACCTGAGATAAGTACTCCATGATGTACAACAATACAATACAATAAGAGAATTGATTCTCCAGTATTATGGACTTGTTTCTTCATAGTGACACAATATGAAGGTGTGATCACCGGTATTATTTTTTTGTTGTTTACACTAAAAGCACATTAAACTATGTTTATACAAATAGTACATGCTCATAGTAAAAAAAAAAGTTTTCGTCACTACACAAAGGTGTATAATGTGAAAGATTACTTCCTGCTTCACCCAGTGTCATTCCCTAGAGGTAAATGTGTTTCATTCCAGTTTTGACTACACCAATACATTTTTCATACATATAAAATAGACATGTAGGAGAAGAAGGGATTGCGGCGTGACCATCCCCCCTGGGGGGTGATTTCTCGCTTTCTGTCTCTATGTCTCTCTCTGTCTGTCTGGCGAGCGCACGCGCCCTACAATGAAAATCTCTCCAAAAAAAAAAAAATAGACATGTATACTTTTATCTTTTTCATAGTCTGCATACTTATCTTCAGTTCCTTCATTTCGATCAGTTTTGTATTTCAGACTGCATTCCATGTCAGCAAAGAGATAGGCCATATTCTTTTTAACAGATGCATAATATTCCCAGTGTGTATTTTAATGTATAACTAACCAGTCACCTACTGTTTCAAGTGCTCCAGTATTGCAAACATTTTTGCAATAAGTAACCTACGCAAATATCTTTAGCATGTATCCTGCAATAAACATCCTTGTTTAGATATGTAAATACATCCAGAAATGGAATTTCCAGAAATAGAACTGCAGGACCTGAATACTTTCAAAGTTTTTCTTTTTTCCTTATAAGCGCTAATAGACATTGCTAAATTGCCTGCCTAACAAGTGGGACCAATTTACATTCTAATCAAGAATATCCAAGGAAGCCGATTTCCTTTCACTTTTGCCAATACTGATGTAAGCAGATCTTTGACATTATCCTTGACCTCCTACAAATCCTACCAACAAAGAATTAAATCCTTGCTTTTATTTTATTTTACCAAAGGGTACACATGCTAGCCAGAAACAGAGGGGGAAGGAAGAAAGCACCTGCCAACAGGGCATAATTATGCCCAAATCACTTCATTTCTCAATTCTGTCAGGATTTTGTGCATACACACACAAACACCAAGCACACTTTCTAACCTGCTGGGTATGGGGCTTGAAACTCAGTAAGTCATATAGGATCCAGCTTCCTTAACCATCAGACCATGAGGTCAATCCCTAATTCTTTATGAAGTTCATTTTTTTTTTAAGGTTTTTGTTATAGGCTTTGTGAGTTTTCCAAAGAGAAACAGAGAGAAAGAGAAAGTGAGAATTCACCCCCCGCAACTGGGATGGCCATGCCACAGTCCCAGCTCCAATTGCCTCTCAATACTCTGGGTATGCATGTATGCATGTGCCCCAGCATGATTCTCAAGCCTCCAGGTCTAAGACTAGAAATGTGGTCGGCCATGTGAGGATCCAGCACCTTAACCACCATGCTACCTGCTGACCTCTCTCTCTTTTTTTTTTTTTTTTAAGAATTATTTTATTAGAACAGCAGGAGGGAAGAATAATAACCTTCCCCGAGTTCTTTGAAGATAGCTTAGGCAATAAAGAAATTTTAAAAGAATTATTTTATTTAACTTTATTTATTTTGACCAGAGAGAAACCAGAGTGGGAGAGAGGTCAAGAGAAAGCAAGCTGCCAGGTCTGGGCCTTGAACTGCAGTCAACCCTGTGGGAGTCCAGAACCCTCAACCCCCCCCCCACAGCCGACCCGGCTAGCCTCTCATTTTAATGATTATTTATTTCTTCTTTTAAAAAATTATTATTTATTTAATTTTATTTATCATCATGATTACTATTTTTAAATTTGACCAGAGAGAGAGAGAGTGAGAAAGTAATCCGCCAGGTTCAGGACTTGAACTGCAGTTGGCCATGTGGGAGTCGAGGGCCTTAGTCACCATGCCACCTGCTAGTCCCAAGATTATTTATTTCTTAAGTGAGAGAGGGTCTTCCTAACAAGGTCTTCATGCCAAAATCCACCCCAGTCTTAGCTGGCTGGGATCAGAGTACACATGAGCTGTGTATGCCCAGAAAGGTCCTGGGACAGGACACAAATTGAGGACCTTTCCCATGTGGGTCCAATCACAATATAACTGCACCACCATCTGGTCCCATTTTCATTTTAAACCTTTACAAAATTTTGGAAAAATCACCAAAGATACATTATTTTCCAATCTGCAATTTAAAATATTTCTTTCTGTTTATTGTTCTTTATTTTTTTTTATAAGAGAGATTTTTGCTGTGGGGTGTATGTGCTCGTCAGAAAGAGAGAGTCAGAGAGAAATGCCAAATCTAGCTGTGTGCCTTTGACTTTAATGTCTTCATCTTGTCAATGAGAAATTTAAACTCAATCAGGCTTTTCCCAGTTCTTAAACTCTGTCATTGTATTGTCTCTTGAAGTGTACATTCTCTCTCTCTTCCCTCCTTTTCTTCCTCTTTTTCCTAGGTAGTGTGTACACTTGCCAGAGAGAGTAAATGAGAAAGCACATCCCCTCACAGCGAAGAGTTCATGCTGCAATCCCTTCTCTTTTCCTCCTTCCTGTCCAGATTTTGAGCATGCGTGCACATGTACCTGGAGTGTCTTTCAAGCTGTCAGGTCTGGGGCCAAACTGAGCAACCAGTCATGTAAAATCCAGCCACCCTAACCACCAAACTAAGGGCTGGCCCCCCCAAAATTTTTAAAGATGTCAATTACTGGATAAATATAACCAAGTAAAAAATTTTACCTAAACCTAGAATCACAAATCATATGCTATATATTTAGCTTTATTTCCTAAATTATTTTTTGAGAGTTTTTTTTTGCTATAGGGCGCATGCGCTCGCCAGACAGACAGAGAGAGATATAAAGACAGAAAGCAAGAAATTACCCCCCAGGGGGGATGGTCACGCCGCAATCTCTTCTCCTCCATTCTCCTCTCGGGATCTTGGGCACACATGCACACACGTCCGGCGTGACCACCGGGTCTGGGACGCAAACCGCAGTCGACTACATGGGAGTCTAACGACATAGCCATTACGCTAACTGCTGGTCCCAATTATTTTTTTCTTAAGTATCAAAATAATCATTATTGATCAGGAAACCTAGTCAGGAAAGTGTTGAAACTTAGAAAAATAGCAAAATACTAGTTCAGTAAAAGGTGGAAAACAGAATAGAAGCCTGATCCACATGGTCTACTGCAGTTTAAATCAGCCCTGAAGGCTTAAAAAACATATTGGACATAATCCTGATGTGATGGAGAAATGGAGGAAGAGGGATTGCAGCATGGTTACGCCCCTTTTGGGGTGTTTTCTGGACTGCTCCCCACACTTTCCTTTCTCTCTCTTTCTCATACTGGTGAGAACACATGCCCTCTAGCAATTAAAAAGAGAGGAAGAGAGAGAATCTCAATCGTTTCTTCCAGAAGGGATCTCTGAGCCCACCGAGTAGGTACCATGAGCAAAGCTCACCCTCCTGAATTGAAAACACTTATGGACAAGAAATTATTGAAATGGTGACAGACACGTCCAAGGGATATTGCAGGGTGTTGATCCATTTATGAATGTGTGGAGATGGCAACTAGTGGGCAACAGAACAATGCTGGAATGGTGGTAATACGAGGAAGTATCATCGTGTTAGGAGCCTTGGAACGACTATAAATAATGGCTGGTCTACAGAAAAATCCATGTCCCCTCCTGGCTGTTCAACAGAAAAATCCATGTCCCCTCATCAACGGGCCTGATTTACTATGATGTAAAAACCAGGTCGTGTACATTTTCATAATAAACTTTTTGTTAAGTTAAAAAAAAAAGAAAGAAAGAAAGCTTCTTCCAAACAGTTTTAAAGCTACAAAATCACACATTTGGTCAAAAATTTGGGGCAACATTGTTCAATCACTGGCACTTGGAAGTTGTGGGGAGGTAGGACATAGAGATAATGAAATCTAGCTTTCTTAGAAAGAGGAAGGAAATTCATATAAAAAGAGGAAGTCGGACCAGCCCCATAGCTTGGTGGTAAAGGGAGCCAGATCTCATATAGCCAACCCTGCAGTTTGAATCCCAGTCGGAGGCTTGAAAAACACCAGGCACATGTATGTGAGTGCCCCAAATCCAGACAGGATAGAGAAATTGAGAAGGATTGCAGCATGGCCACACTCACTGAGAGTACTTTCCTCTTCTCCAGCAAACACAGGCATCTTCTGGCCAAATTTTAACAAAAGAGGAATTTGACAAGACCTTCACTCATACCTATTTAACATTTTTCTGTTGCCCTAACATTTAGTATAAGTGTTGCAATACGAGGTGACTGAAAAGTTTGTGGGGAGCCCCCCCTAGCGCAGCTGCGCTCCGGGAACGGCCTGGCCGGCGCCCCTCCACTCCGGGGGGGCGCGCCACGCGGCTGGGGGGCCTCCCTGCCCCTCCCTGCCTCTCTGGCCCGGGGTGGCCCGGAGGGCGAAATTGCTATATGGCGCATGCACTCACTGGAAAGACAGAGACAGAAAGTAAGAAATCACCCCCCAGGGAGGATGGCCATGCGTCAATCCCTTCTCCTCCATTCTCCTCTCAGGATTTTTTTTTTTTTTAGAGATTTTTTTGCTATAGAGTGCATGCACCAAAGAGACAGAGAAAGAGTGAGAGATTGAAAGTGAGAAATCGCACCCAGGGAGGATGGCCACAGTGTAATCTCTCCTCCATTCTCCTGTTGGGATCTTGGGCACACACATACATGTACCCAGAGTGAGTTTTAAGTCACCAGGTCTGGGACTCGAAAGACAGTCAGCCATGTGGGAGTCCAGTGACATAACCATATGTCATCTGCTTGTCCCAGGATCCAGCTTTTTTAATCATTCGGCTGCAGGGTCAGTCTGGTAGCTATTGCTTTCATTGTGCTTTGTTTTGGGGATCATATTGATAAAGCCATAAGATGTTTCCTGTTTCAGTTCTTCAAACAAATACTTCAGGACCTTGTTTCCAATTGCATTTTGCTTCTGTGTTTTTTTGTTTTTTTGTTTGTTTGTTTGTTTAATTGACAGAAGGTCCACAGTGCACTCACCATAGTGAAAAAGAATCCATGGCCTGTGGTTACACCTTTCTTCAACTTCTCCATCCTGTCAGAATTTTGGGGGCACACACACACACACCTGGCGTGTTTCTCAAGTCACCGCAGCTGGTACTCAAACCTTGTGAAATCTAGCTCCTGCTACATTGAACTTAACCACTGTGCTATGGGGCTGGCCCTTAATCCCACTTGCATTTTTCATTCAAAGCTCTGCTCTTCTCTGCAACTGATCTGGGTGCAACAGTTTTGGCACCCACCCAGCAGAAACTTACCTCAACTATAATTTTACAGTCAGAATTGGGCAAGCTGAAGTAATTGAGATGTCTGTAGTGCTGGCTATTGTTACTGCTGTTAATCATCAGTCCTCTTCAATTAGGGCACAAACAAGATTAATTTTTTCCTTGCAAATTGATTGGATGCTCGGCCACTGTGGGTGTCATCTTCAACAACATCTCATCTCTTTCTTAAAATGAGCAATCCATTTATAAACTGCTGATTTCCTTGGGGCATTGTCCCATAAACTTCTCATAAAACATCAATGATTTCACCATTCTTTCACCCAACCTTGCTTCATCATAAATTTGATGTTTGTTCTTGCTTCAATTTTAGCCGAATTCACATTGCTCTAATAGGGGCTCTCTTGAAGTTGGTATTTTTTTTGGTCAGATGGTGTGTGCATTCATAGAAGAGACAGAGGAAGCAAGACAAGGAGAAACCATACTGCCCTCTTTGGGGCATCATTGTGTTGTAATCCCTTCTTCATCTCTCCATCCTGTCAGGATTCGGGGCATGCATTCATACACACATCCAATGTGTTTTTGAAGCCGGGTCCAGGATTCAGCTGCACAGTTGACCATGTGAAATCTGGCTTCCTTAGACCCAGGGCAGGCCCGATACCTTATCTTTCTTAGTGTCTCTAACTAGATCCTGTTCAGACATGTTATAACAAGTTAGTATGAGTTTATTTTGGTGCAAAAAAAAAGAAAAAATTGGGGGACCAGCAGGTGGCATAGTCGTTAAGAAGCTGGGTTCTCACATTGCCGACTACAGTTTGAGTCCCAGACATGATGGCTTGAAATTCATATTGAGCACATGTTTGTGTGTGCCCAAAATTCTGAGAGGAAAATGGAGAAGGGATTGTGGTGTAGCCATCCTCTTGGGGGATGATTTCTCGCTTTCTTTCTCTCTGTCACCATCTCTCCAGCGAGCACACGTACTGTATAGCAAAAATCTCTAAAAAAAATAATAAATTTATTTAATTTTATTTATTATTATCATTTTTTAATTTGCTATAAACACATATGCTCACTAGAGAGAGATAGAAAGAGAGAAGGAAAGTGAGAAAGCAAACCACCAGGTCCAGGACTCGAACTGCAGTTGGCCATGTGGGAGTCCAGTGCCTCAATTGCCATGCTACTTGCTGGCCCCTGTGGGAAAAAAAAAATTAACTCGTGCATAGTTTTTTCATAATACACATTTTCTGTGACTGTTTAAACATTTTTCCTGTTACAGCACATGTCTATTTGCCAAAGAGAAAGAGAGAGAAAATGAGAAATCACTGCCCGAGGAGAATGGCCATGCCATGATACCTTCTCCATCTTCCTCTTGGGATTTTGGTCACCCACACACATGTATCCTACTTGATTTTTCAAGCCACAGAGTCTAAGACTTGAACTGTGAAATTGGTCATATGAGATCCAGCTGCCTTAACTTCCACACTACCTGCTGGCCTACTCTGTGAACTTTTAGAAGATACTCACAGTTCATTTTAATACTTAAGAAGCTTTTTTTTTTTTTTTTTTTTTTTACTTTGCTATAGGGTGTGTGTGCTCATGAGAAAGAAAGTGAGCAAGGCATCTGCCAAAGGGAATGATTACTCTGCAATCCCTTCTCCTATCTAGTTCTCTTTTCAGGATTTTGGGGTGTGTTTTAATCTACCATGTTTAGGACTCAAACCATGCAGTCAGCCATGTGGGATCCAGCTGCCTTAACCACCACGCCACTGGCTGGACCTATACAGCACTTTCTGTGTGCTAAATTCTAAGGAATACTATGGTGAACTTAAAATAAAATCACTGGGAAGGACTATGATCAAGATAAAAAAGGATATTGGTAGCCCAGATTAGGGAGAGATATTAGTCCAAACTGAAGGAGCTGGAAGAAGGGAAGCCTGGAGGATATGAGTTGTTCAGGATAAATGAGAATCAGCTGTTCATTCCTTCCAGGTCTGAAGTGCCTAGTATGGAGCAAGCATTGTTCTAGGCAATGAAGACACAGAATTGAGCAAAGTAAAAATTCCTGC
>NW_006159912.1:4730135-4736600 GCF_000334495.1 Tupaia belangeri chinensis
CATAGAATTTACATTCTAGTAGGAGAGAAAAAAATAATAACAAGTAAGATAATAACAGTAAGTCAGTTGTGCACAAGTTTCATGAGGAAAAATTACAGAAGAGGGAGACAGGAAGTACTGAGATGAAGGTTGTAATTTTTAAAAGAATGCCCAGAGGAGAGCAAAAAAGATGACATTTAAGCCAAAATCTGAAAGAGATGATGAAGTAAGCCTTCTGGCTATGCAGGAGAAGACTGACCAAGGCACTGAGATAGAAGTGTTCCTGGCAGGTGTGAGGACCAATAAGGAATCAAATGTGACTGCAACAGTGAGGGAAGTGGATGGGCGCAAATCCTCCTTAAAGACTTTGGCTCTCTTTGGACAGCAGATGGCGTAGTGGTTTCATCACTAGACTCTCATGGAGTCAACCAGGGTTCACGTCCCAGACCCCAAACCCAGTAGCTTAAAACTCACACCAGGTGCATATGTGTGCATGCCCAAAACCCTGAGAGAAGAATGGAGGAGAAGGGATGGCATGACCATCCCCCCAGGGATGTGATTTCTCGCTTTCTGTCTCTCTGGCAAACACATGTGTCCTATAGCAAAAATCTCTCTTAAATGGGACCAGCAGGTGGCATGGTGGTTAAGGCCCTGGACATTCTCACATGGCCGACCATGATTCAAATCCTGGACCTGGTGGCTTGCTTTCTCACTTTCTCTCTCTTTGTGTGTGTCTCTATCTGGTCAAATTAAAATAAACAAATGAATAAATAAAATTAAAAATAATTTTTTTGGGGGGAGGAGAGGTTTTCACTATAGGGTATGTGCACTCGCCAGACAGACAGAGAGAGACATAGAGACAGAAAACGAGAAATCACCCCCCGGGGGTATGGTCACGCCACAATCCCTTCTCCTCCATTCTCCTCTCGAGATCTTGGGCATGCATGCACACGCACCCGGCGTGAGTTTTAAGCCACCGGGTCCAGGACGCAAACCATGGTCAACTACATGGGAGTCCAACGACATAGCCATTACGCTAACTGCTGGTTCCCCAAAAATAAATAATTTTTTAAAAATCTCTCTTAAAAAATACTTGGCTCTTTCTATTTTTTTGAATTATTAATTTTATTTATTGTAGTTTTTTTTTTTTTTAATTTGTTACAGGGCACATATGTTCACCAGGGAGAGAGAGAAAGAGAGAAAGAGAGAAAGCAAGCCTCAAGGTCTGGGACTAAAACTCCAGTCAGCCATGCAGAGAGTCCAGTGCCTCAACCACTATGCTGTCCACTGAACCCAAGACTTTGGAAAATGTAATGTTGTTGCAGTGTTTTGGGGTTTTTAATTAACTAATTTACTATAGGGTGTGTGCATTCACAGTGAGAGAGAAAAAGACAGAGACAGAGGGAGAGTGAGAAATCACCCCCAGAGAAGATGGCAGTACCATAATTCCTTCTCCATTCTTTTCTCAGATTTTATTTCCAGACCCAAAGGTTTTGATTTTAAGTATTTCTTTCATGAGAGAGAGAGCCAGAGAGACACACAGGAAGAGTGATAGGTAAGCCTTGGGATGTAAAACTGGAGCTTTACCGTATGGGTCCGGTTGTGTTACTGCTCAACCACCATCTGGCCCCAGCAAAAAGTTTTAAAAATAAATGTGTTACAGTATGTCCTGGGGCCGGCTTCACGGCCTGGCGGTGACATCAATTAGATCCTACCTGGTTGACTCTGACTTTGAATTCCAGACCTGGCAACTTGAGAAACATGCCTTATGTATGTGCATGCGTGCTCAAAATCTCAAAGATGAGGAGAAAGGATTGCAATGTGACTGTTCCTCATGGGGAGTGCTTTCTCTCCTCCCTGTCTCTCCGTCTGTCTCTGGTGAACACACTCATACTCTAGCACACAAAAAGAAAAAAATAAAAGTATACCCTAAGCATGAACAAAGGCAAACACAAGGGCAAATCCTGACTCAACTTCCATATAAACCTTTGGAAGATCCTTTCATTCCCCTCTACCCAGATGTCTACAAGAAGACACATGCCATTTCCCTATAGAGCTAATTATAGGAGAAATCCTCCTTGAAAGGAGAGAATTGGCCAGACTGAAACTCAGCTTTTCATTGGTCTTTGAGTTACCTACCACACTAATGGCATCTTAGGCCTTTCTTTGCATGACAGAGAAATTGCAGGAGAATGCACATCAGCCTCTGTAACAAAAGATACTAGGATTAGTTTATTGAAATATCATTGTGCTCCCAGAACACAAGTTGTAAAAAGAGTGACTGCTGAGAAACAATCTTCTCACATTTTCCGTTTTAAAAGAATATTTAAATACAAGGCAGGTCTTGTATTCAGCCTATTGGTAACTGTAGGGTGCATGATTTTATTCTAGGAAAAGGGATTACAGTGTGACCCTGCTCCATGCGGAGCGCTTTCTCCTTCTCCCTCTCTCTGTATCTCTGGCAAGTGTGTGTGCCCTCTGACAAAACAAAACAAAACTTATTATTCTGAAATCCCTGGACCTATATCAGAAGTCTTGTCAACTAATTAATAAGCTACTTACTTACATTCTAAAGACATATAAAGAGCTAATGTTATAAGAGATAAAATAAGGAAAATTCTCTTAATTTATTAATTGCTAGTACTAAGCTCTTTATAAAAAAAAATTGCGGGAACCAGCAGTTAGCATAATGGCTATGTCGCTGGACTCCCACATAGTTGACCGCGGTTCGCGTCCTGGACCCAGTGGCTTAAGGCTCACGCCAGGGCGCATGTGCGTGCGTGCCCAAAATCCCGAGAGGAGAATGGAGGAGAAGGGATTGCGGCGTGACCATCCCCCTGGGAGGTGATTTCTTGCTTTCTGTCTCTGTGTCTCTGTCTGGCGAGCGCACGCGCCCTATAGTGAAAATCTCTCCCAAAAAACAAACAAACAAAAAAAACAAATTGCTAGAAGGAACATGTACTCACTGGAAAGAGAGGGAGAGATGTGGAAAGTGAGAAAGTACTCTCAATGGGGAACAGTCAAACCACAATCCCTACTCCTCCATTCTCCTCTCAGGATTTGGGGCATGCACGCATCCAGGCATGTTTCTCAAGCTACCAGGTCCGGGACTTGAACCACGCAGTTGGCCATGTGGGGTCCAGCTGCCTAATCACTATGCTATAGGCTGGCCCCTTATTAAGCTCTTATATACGTTAGACCCTAGTTAAAGGCATCTTACACATACTACAAAATTACTTAATTCTCGTAACAGCCCTGTGAGGTGGATGTCGTTATTATCTCCATTTTACAGATAAAGAATTTGAGATCTAGCAGGTTTAACGTCATACAACTAGTTAACAATGGAACTGGAATTTGATCCCAGGCAATCTGAATCCAAAATTATGCTCAACATTTGGGACCAAATGGCAGTACAGTGGTAAAATGTGAGGCCCTGCAAGGCAGTCTCATACGGGAAGGTTGCTGACTCATATCTGGAGGCTCCTCTGAAAGCACTGGCACTCGTGTACCCATGATGTGGGACTGGCCGTAAGCTGGGGTTACATACATCAAGACCCTGTTGGAAGTGGTCTCTCTCTCTCATAGAAGATATGAATAAATAAACTTTTAAAATATGGAATACTTTATACAACTTAAGAGAAGCAATATAAACCAAAACATGTTACTACTTTGTAAGTTAATTTTTTTTTTTAGAGGTTTTGCCTTAGGATGTGTGCGCTTGCCAGAGAGAGAGAGACAGAGACAGTGAAAGGGAAAGTGAGAAATCACTTCAACCTCACACTTCAATACCTTTTTCTCCATTTACCTCTCAGGATCTTGGCCACACACATGCACCCTGCATGATTTTCAGGCTACTGTGTCCAGCATTCAAACCATGGTTGGCCATGTGGGAATCCACATGATTTTTGCTTTCTGTCTCTCTGTCTTTCTCTGTCTCTCCAGTGAGCGCATGCGCCCTATAGCAAAAAACTCTCTTTAAAAAAAGAAAAAAAGCCAAAATTTATTACTAGCCACTGGTCAAGTAGCAGAACATTCTGTAGCTCTAAAAATTTTAACATGATTCAATGAAATCTATTAGCATCTGGGATTCCCCTAGGTCCTTAAAATCTAGAGAAAATTTATTCGAATTTCCAATCCATACACCATGGAAGTCCAAAGTACTTCTCAAGATTTCTCCAAATTCCCTGGAATTTATGGCATCATGGTGGTCCCTTCTGATCATATTTCCTAATTCTGTTACATTTTTTACCCTGTTACATCGTATCTTCTCTCTGTCCCTTTATCTCTTCATTAGCAGCCTGGGCCCAAAATAGCATAACCTATCTATGCTTTGATTTATCCCATTTCAAAACAAAAACAAATCTAAGTTCTTGAGTAGACTAGAAATTTTGCTGAAGGTTTGTGGTTCTTGGTGAACAGTTCCCACAATAAACAAATACAATCTGTGTTCCTCCTTTGGCCACTCTGTCCTCAGGAGTGTTTCATTGGCAGTGTAGTTTCCATACTACCCAGCCCCACTCACCTCGCGGTAACCCCGCCACTCACCATCTCTTGTTTCGCCGTCTTCTTCTCTTCAGTGTCCATTTTTTCTCCTCTCTTGTCTGACAACCTTTCTAGATTAAACAAAACAAAAACAAAGGTCAGACTCCCATTTTCTCTTTCAGAGCAGTTTAGTTATTTCTTTTTGGCGATAAGACTCCTGACATGCCCTCAGTTCTCACCTTCTTCCTGTGCAGCTTTTGAAGTTGTTTCCTTTCCTAAAAGAAATGCTGGTGCCATCTGTTAAGGGAGCTATTCCTCTGAGCCAGCAGGTTGCATGGAAGTTAAAGCGGCTGGATCTCACATGGCTGACTGCTCAGTTGAGTCCCCAACTGTGGCTTGAAAATCATACTGGGCACAAGCAGCCTCAAATCCTGAGCAAATGGAAGAGAAAGGACCGCAGCTTGGTGGTGTGGGGCAGTGGGTGATTTCTCACTTTCTCTATCTCTACCTCCAGCTGATGCTCCCTATAGCAAAAATAAAACAAAACACACACACACACACACACACACACACACACACAAAACTTTCCTCATTGATGAGGTACATCCATCCATTTCTTCAGTTATTCAATTCAACAAACATCAATTGAACCCGTGCACAGAGACCTGGAGGACGATAAAGCTAACTAAGCAGGATTCTGCCCTCAGGGAGCCCATGGCCTCTGGTGAAAGGGAACAAAGCCAATCAAGCAGTTGGGCAAACAAATTGATGGCCCTTTTGTTTTTTAATTATTTATTTTAAATTTTATTTATGCATTTACTTATTTTATTTTGATCAGAGAGAGACATAGAGAGAAAATGAGAAAGTTGATGGGCCCGTTTACCCAAACTATAGTTAGCCCTTAGAGAAACTGTGAGGTAAGTTTTGTCACCTCCTTTCCCTGTTGAAGAATCGTGGCTCAGAGACAGTGGTGTGCTGATGTATGCCTGATGACCAGCTTGGTGGGGAACGCAGAGGTGTAGTGTTTTCAATTTCTTTTTTTATTTTTTTTTGGAGAGCTTTTTGCCATAGGGCCCGTGCACTCGCCAGACAGCCAGAGAGAGACAGAGAGACAGAAAGCGAGAAATCACCCCCCAGGGGGATGGCCACGCCGCAATCCCTTCTCCTCCATTCTCCTCTCAGGATCTTGGGCACTCACGCACACGCGCCTGTTGTGAGCTTTAAGCCACCGGGTCCAGGACACAAACCGCGGTCGACTACATGGGAGTCCAGCGACATAGCCATTACACTAACAGCTGGTGCCGGTGTTTTCGATTTCTGTTGTGTAAATACTTACACCCTAGCCAATATCCAGCTACCCAAGCGATGTCACCCAATGCCGAGTTAGGAAGGGATGCTCAGCTGTACACCATTAAATAGGATGGAGAGCTGGCCGTTGAGGCACTGTTGGTGCAACATGCTGTGACGCGGATGTCACGTGGGAAGGTCTCGGGTTTGCTTCCTGAGGTCTTCCTGTATGTGCACATGGCGGATGAATTCCCTGTTATCCTGGCAGGAAGTGGACTGTGGTGTAGGGACCATGTTGGTGGTGCCCCCACCCTGTCACTCTCTCTCATAGAAGGAAATTTTAAAAACATTGTATGAGGGGGTACTCATAAAGTTCATGGAAAATATGCTTTATTAAAAAAATATATATGCAGGGGCTGGCAAATGGCATGGTGGTTGAGGTGTTGGACTACTACAAGGTCAACTGTGGAACTGTGGTTTGAGTCTTGGACCTGCTGGCTTGCTTTCTCACTTTCCCTTTCTCTGTCTTTCTCTAGTGAAATTTGAAAATAAATAAATAAATAAATAAAATAAAGACTTTAAAAATGATAACAACAACTATGTATGGCTTTTTAAATTTTTATTTTACTTTTTTTTTTTTAATTCAGCCAGACACACACACACACACACACACACACACACACACACACACACAGGGAAAGAAAGAAAGCAAGCCAC
>NW_006159912.1:4736697-4740406 GCF_000334495.1 Tupaia belangeri chinensis
TTTTTGCTATAGGGTGCGTGTGCTCGCCAGACAGAGAGAGAGAGAGACAAAGAGACAGAAAGCAAGAAATCACCCCCAGGGGGATGACCACGCCGGATCCCTTCTCCTCCATTCTCCTCTCGGGATCTTGGGCATGCACGCACATGCACCCTGCGTGAGTTTTAAGCCACCCGGTCTGGGACGCAAACCGTGGTCGACTACATGGGAGTCCAGTGACATAGCCATTACGTTAACTGCTGGCCCCCCCTGCATGACTTTTAAAAAATGTTTGCACCTGGGACCAGCAGATGGTGTGATGATTACATCACTAGACTCCCACATAGTCAACCACAGTTTGAGCCCCAGACCTGCAGCTTAAAACTCATGCTGGGCACATGTGCATGTGTGCCCAGAATGCTGAGAGGAGAATGGAGGAGAAGGAATTGTGGTGTGGTCATCCCCCCTAGGGATGATTTCCTGTTTTCTGTCTCTGTCTCTTCAGAGAGTGCACACACCCTGTAGCAAAAATCTCTCAAAAAAAAAAATGTTTGCACGAGAATAAAATTGTACTTTAACTGCATTTTCTGTGAACTTTCTGAAGTTCTGAATTTATATTATAGAAATACAATAGATATAAATAACCTCAAGAGAAGAGACAATTAGAAATGTAGAAAGATTAGGAAGTATTGAGTTTCAAGTATTTATTTATGTTTTCTTCTTTTTAAAAAAAAAAAAAAATCTGCCTAAGGGTGCATGCACTTGCTGGAGAGAAAGAGAAAGAAAAGGCAAGAAAGCACTCCCCATGGGGAATGGTCAATCCCTCCTCCATCTTTTCTTTCTTTTGGGATTTTGGGCACGCACACACACCTGCCTGTTGTGTTTCTCAAGCTGCTAGGTCTGAGACTTGAACTGCATAATGAGTGGGCCATGTGGGATCCAGTTGCCATGCCACAGGCTGGCCCTATTCCTCTCCTTTCTCTTCTTTCCTGTTTTTATACTTTTTTGTAAGTAAACCATATTTCTTTTTTTAGAGAGAGAGAAAGTTTTGCTATAGGGTGTGTGCACTCCCCCAAGAAACATAGAGACACGAAGAAACAGAAAGCAAGAAATCACTCCCCCTAGGGGTGGGAATACCCATGCCACAATCCCTTCTTTATTCTTCTCTTGAGATTTTGGGCACATACACACATGCGCCTGGTATGAGTATCAAGCCTCTGGGTCTGGATCTCAAACCATGATCAGCCATGGGGGAGTACAGTGTCATAATCATTACACCATCTGCTGATCATCCTTTATTTTCAACATAATTGTAAATTTGTTTTTGAGAGAGAAATTTTTGCTATTGGGCACATGTGCTTGCCAGAAAGACAGAGACAGAGAGACAGAAAGCGAGAAATCACCCCAAGGGGGGATGGCCATGCTACGATCCCTTCTCCTCCATTCTCCTCTCAGGATCTTGGGTACACACACACACGTGCCCAGCATGAGTTTTAAGCCTCCTAGTCTGACTCAACTGCAGTTGACTGAGTCCAGCGACATAACCATTTTGCCATCTGCCAGTCCTTAATTATAAATTTTTATTTAAATTTTTTATAGAATTTAAGTTATTAACTGTGGTAAAATATATATATAATAAAGTTTACATTTTAACCATTTTTAAGTATATAATTCAGTGACATTAAGTACATTCACGATGTTGCATAATCATCACCACTTACCTATTACCATCATCCTAAAAAACCTTTAAACCCATTATTCCTTCTTCCTAGATCCTGACAACTTCTCTTTTACTTTCTATTCCTATGAACTTGCCTACTCTAGATATTTACTATAAGCTGATTCATGCACTACTTGTTCTAGCTTATTTTACTTAGTATAATGTTTTTAAGATTCATTCACATTGTGTCATATATCAGAATTTCATTCCTATTTTTTTCTTTTTAGAAAGATTTTTGCTATAGGGCACATGCACTCGCCTGAGAGACAGAAAGCAAGAAATCATCCCCAAAGGGGATGGCCACACCAAAATCCCTTCTCCTCCATTCTCCTCTCAAGATTTTGGGCATGTACAAACACATACCCAGTGTGGATTTGAAGCCACCGGGTCCGGGACTCAAACCACTTTCAACTACATAGGAGTCCAGCAACATAGTTATTACACCATCTGCTGGTTCCTCATTCCTTTTTTTTTAATTTTTAAGAAGGATTTTTCCTATGGGGCACATGTGCTTGCCTGAGAGACAGAGAGAAAGAAAGCAAGAATCGCCCCCACCGCAAGGAGGATGGCCATGCTGCAATCCCTTCTCCACTCTCCTCTCGGGATTTTGGGCATGCATGCACACACACCCAGCATGAGTTTTAAGCCTCCAGGTCTGGGATTTGAACCACAGTCGGCCATGTGGGAGCCCAGTTATGTAACCATTACACCATTTGCTGATCCTTCATTTTTTTTCTTTATTTTTTTTTTTGAAAGAATTTTTTATTTAATTCCTTTTGTTATTATTATTAGCTTTCAACTTGGCCAGAGAGAGAAAGGGAAAGTGAGAAAGCAAACAGCCAGGTCGGGGCCTCAAATCACAGTTGGCTATGTGGGAGTGCAGTGCTCCAACCACCATACCACCGGCCAGGCCCAAAGAATTTCATTCCTCTTTATGGCTGAGTAATATTCCACTGTATGGATATAGCACTTTTTCTATCCTTTCATTTGTTGATGGACACTTTGGCTGTTTCCATCTTTTGGCTACTGTGAAGAATACTGCTGTTTGAGTCCCTACTTCAATATCACTTCTTCATTCATATCTGTGTTCAACACATAACAAAATTGCCAAAAATTTAATAACCAGCCCTGGTGAGCCTGTCAGAGCTGACTCTAGCACAATAGTGGAGAGCTCATAATTTATCAAATTAGACCCAAATAAGAGCAAGTTTGGGAAAATACCACACCTGTATTTTCCCAAATTTGCCTGATAAGAAATGCCAGGGATGAAGCCAGCAGGTGGCATGCTGGTTAAGGGCACTGGACTTCCACAGAGCCGACTGTGGTTCAAGTCCCGGACCTGGCAGTTTGCTTTCTCACTTTCTCTCTCTCTCTCTCTCTCTCTCTCTCTCTCTCTCTCTGTCTCTCTCTCTGTCCCTCTCTGGTCAAATTAAAATAAATAAAATAAAATAATTCTTAAAAAAAAAAAAAAAAGAACTGTCAGGGACATCTACTAAAATTTTAACTGAGTCTCAGGCCCTCTTGGGACACTTTGAATGTCTGAGGCAAGGTGATTTTTCTCAATCTGGAAAATTTTGATATTAATTCCTATCAAATCAGGGCTTGAGGGAGAAGGATACAAGTACAGTGCCCCAGAAGAGAGGAGAGCAGAGAGAATGAGTCCTTGGTGAGAAATTACTGCAAATTTTAGATGCATTTTTTTGCTTTCCAAAAATCATTCCCAGCTCCAACATTCATTGACTTTGCAGTTCTCTCCTTCTTACCTCCCTGAATCCCATCTTAGGAAAGAAAACCTTCCAGAAAAAGCCAAGTGGAAATCATTAGGCCCAGCAATTTGACACGATTACAAACACTTGCATATCATTGGACTATTTAGAAACATGCTCTGAAGTTCTGTGGTTGCCGTTCTGCAGTGTTATTTTGATACTCTGACAAGATATTTTTAGAGCACATGAAACCCAAATTAAAACATCGCTAAAAAAAAAAAAAAAAAAAAAAAGAAAAATAAAACAG
>NW_006159912.1:4740419-4750908 GCF_000334495.1 Tupaia belangeri chinensis
CTAAAATAAAAAAACGTTAAAAAAAAAAAAAAAAAAAAAAAGTGAAATTCAAACAGGGCTCTGTCTAATGGAAAACTACAGTAAATATCAGATAAGAGGGTGAAAAGTACTAACCATTTCTGTGAACTGTTTTGCGCAGAGCAGCCGATGACAAGATGCTCATGGCTGTATCTGTGTCCTGCCAGTGGTGGGAGGGGGAGGGAGAGCAAGGCCTCCCACCTGCAGTCTGTCTTCATAGGCCCTGACACATGGGTTAGCACAGAGGCGCTTCCACTCCTGGCCACCGGTGAGGTCCAGGTGTAGGCTGCTTCGGGGATCCCGTGTTTTCACTAAAGATGATCAAGGACCTTACGGGTAGTCCTGGTTCCTGGGTTTGGGCCTAGAATATAGTTATTGACACTTTAAAGTCCCTTGCCTTCTTCGTCTGCTTTTTTTTTTTTTTTTCTCAAAACTCAAGACTAGCTTTGTGTTTGGTATTTTTCATAGCACCTCTATTTGAGGGCTTCCATGAACTCAGATTTAAAGACCTATCTAATCCCAATGCTGAGAAGAAGCTTCACACCTTTAAGTTAGACTTGTTAAATCACTGGTTCCTAATATTGGGGCTACACACTTCCTTGATGAGTCTTCACATATAATTTTCTGGATGAAGTTTCAACGGGTTATTCACTCCCTAATAAGAGCCTCTGGGCCCAGCCTCCATTGCACAGATGGTAGTATACTAAGCTGCAGTGCTGGAAGCCACATGGCCAGCCATAAGTTCAGATCCCCAACTGACCTGAAATGCTAGGTTCAAGTAGGCCCAAGGTCCCAGTGAGGTGGAGGGCTAGGGGAAGAGGATTGTGGCGTGAAGAGACTCTGTTGAGTTCCTGTCTTTCTGTCTCTTTGTCTTATGCGCACATACTCTCTCATGAATAAAATACACTCCTTTTTTTTTAAGATAGGTTTTTGCTATAAGGGTGTGTGTATTTGCTGGAAAGACAGATAGAGACAGAGAGACAGAAAGCAAGAAATCACACTCCGAGGGGGATGGCCATGTTGCAATCCCTTCTCCTCCATTCTCCTCTCGGGATCTCGGGCACGTGCGCACTCACAGGGCACCTGGCCGCCAGGTCTGGGACTAGAACCGTGGCCAACTACGTGGGAGTCCAGAGACGAAACCATTATGCCATTTGTTGGTCCCTAAACTCTTTCTTTTTTAAAACTGTGAATCAAATTTCCCCAAAAGGAGAATTTTATTATTTTATTCCCTCACAAAAAGACCAACTGTAATCAAATATGGTGAACATTCACCTCAAGATTTTGTCGTCTTCATAATAAAAGAGATGAGACTTAGAACTGGATCATTTGACCTGTTCTCTTCTTATCTCCCCCAAGTTCAAAATGATCACATCTCTTTTTTTTTTTTTTGGAGAGGTTTTTTCGCTATAGGGCGTGTGCACTCGCCAGATAGACAGAGACATAGAGACAGAAAGCGAGAAATCACCCCCCAGGGGGGATGGTCACGCCGCAATCCCTTCTCTTCCATTCTCCTCTCAGGATCTTGGGCACGCACACACACGCACCCGGCATGAGTTTTAAGCCACTGGGTCCGGGACGCGAACTGCGGTCGTCTACGTGGGAGTCCAGTGACATAGCCATTACGCTAACTGCTGGTTCCCAAAATGCTCACATCTCTTAATAGCCAGCATCCTCTTAGATCTGCAATTGGGCTCAACATATTTAATCCTCTTTGCAGTTTTTGCCTTTTTCTGGATAATAGGCTTAGTCTGTCCACCGTAGCCACTCTGCTTCCTGTCATAACGCCCTTCCCCTGAGCAGAGACTCCTTGCCCTTTGTGTATTGTGTCACTTTGTGACGTTGGTGCTTGCCACGCTTCTTACAGAAGGTCCACTGGGTTTTAGGGACGTTCACCATGCTTGTGGGCCTGCTAGCTGCTCAGAAAGTTGTTTTTTTTTTTGAACAAACCACTTTAATTTAAAACTTTAATGTATGACATGAAGTCTGTAACTTGAAATTCTCACCTGGCTCTTGTAAAGAGTTGAGTCTGTGCTTTTAGTCGCCAACACCAGAAAAGAGACCTAATTCTTCTTCTGTCCACTGGGAAGTGACCCAGCACAGCACCTGAGTCATACCACAGGCGCCGGGGAACCCAGAACCACGTGGTCCCACTGAAGACCTCACCCAGGATCATCTGGTGTCTGGTCAGTGGTGCAAACTGTCTATACCGGGGCTCTATGTGCTCACCTCCACCAGCACGATGGGCTTCCCCACCTCCAGCCCCCCGCATGTGGCAGCCTCTGAAGAGACACCCCGCAGCGTGAACAGAAGGTGCCAGTCGTGTCAGAGCCGATAAGCTGGCGGCAGCCCCCTAAACTTTAAAAAATGTAGTTATTGAGAGAGCCCGTGCACAGTGGCTAAGGATCTTACATGTCTGAGTGTGGTTTGAATCACAGTCCCAGTGACTTGAAAACTCACTGGGTGCATGTCCAAAATCCTGACAGGAAGGAAAAGGATTGCAGTGTGATCGTGCTCCATCGGGGTGCTCGCACTCTCTTTCTTCCTCTCTCTCTCTCTCTCTCTAGGGAGCACATGCCTCTTCTGTCAACTAAAAAAAGAAAAGAAGGTTATTTTGTTCTGTTTTCATTTGCTGTAGGGCATCTGTGCGCACCAGAAACAGAGAGAGGAAGAGAAAAAGGAAAAGTGAGAAATCATAGCCTTGTGGGGGATGGTTACACCACAGTCTTTCCTCCTCCACTCTCCTCTTGGGATGTTGTTGGCCACGTACGCACATCCCCCTGGTTTTTTTTTAAAGCCACTGGGTCTGGGATTCAAACTGCATGTGGAATCCAGCCGTCTTAACCACCACACCACCTACTGGCCCAAAAAATAAAATGTTTTCTCTCTCTTCTTTTTTTTAGTTTTTTTTGCTATAGGGTGTATGCAGTGGTCAGAGAGAGAAAGTGAGAAATTTACCGCCCCCCCCCAGGGGAGATGGCCATGCTGCAATCCCTTCTTTTCCATTCTCCTCTCAGGATTTAGGGCATACACACACTTGCCTAGTTTGGTTTTCAAGCTGCTAGGTCCAGGACTTGAACCACGGAGCTGGCTATGTGGGATCCAGCTGCTTTAACCCATGACATCTGCTGGCCCCAAATAAAAAGTTTTCAAAAATGTATTTATTTATTTTTTAAATGGGTCTGTCTTCAGCAGTGATTCAGACAGACATGGGTGGCCTTGGCGTAGGGATGCGTTGGCCTTAAGCTAGGAGCTGTAACATGCTCTACAGACCCAGCATGCCAGCTATGACAGGAA
Organism: Tupaia belangeri chinensis; assembly: GCF_000334495.1. NCBI lineage: Eukaryota > Metazoa > Chordata > Mammalia > Scandentia > Tupaiidae > Tupaia > Tupaia belangeri. Next base: position 4,743,735 of record NW_006159912.1, read on the forward strand.
TTTAAAAGTCCTTCCTTTCCTTAGACTCTTGATACAATTCTGATTAGATAATTGGATAACCGAGAGAAAGATTCAGAGGCTTTTTGGCAATTTCAAGATACCCTCGAGTTCCTTATCAAGGCAGGATATCAAGGAAAGGATTCCCTTCTTTGGGGGAATAAAAAGATTCTATGTCACTCTTTTCTTTTTCTTTCAGGTTTTTTTTTTTTTTTCCACAAGGCGTGTGTGCTTGGCAGACAGAGACAGAGGGAGGGAAAGTGAGAAATTCAGACCCCTTAAGGGGGATGGCCAAGCCACAAACTCTTCTCCTCCATTTTCCTCTCAGGGTTCAGGGTAAGTATACACACACACACACACTCAGGGGGTGATTTTCAAGTCACCGGGTCTGGGACTCAAACCATGGTCAGCCATGTGGGAATCCAGGGCATTAACCACTCTACCACTGAAAGGCCCCACTATGCCACTATTTAACTCAGAGAAAGAAATGTACATCTTCAGATCTCTAAGGAGAAATGTAAGCAGAAGATGTTAAGAGTTGTTTTCAATGTTGACTTAATTTAGGACTTTCAACAAGAATTTCTTGAGTGCTATCGTGTGCACGGGGGGTAGGGTGAATTGTGACGACTGTGGAACTAGTTTGTGACATCATGGAGCACGCTAGCCTGCATAGAGTGGAGACTGAACAAATTAACAGTCCCCACCCTCTTGCCTTCCGGATGCCTTAAAGTGCATGGCATATAGTTCTTAGTTTTAAAATAAATATTGGGGGAATGGAGTTGACTTGCCCTACAGAGTCATTTTAGGCTAACCAACTGAATTTTGAAGAATGTGTCCCAAAGGCAATGGATGTTTGTTTTGTCTTAGTTCATGTCATGTGTCGAGCCATTATTCCTGGCTGCTGTTAGATTCAATTGTCTCTCGAGGCTACTCCCCATCACTGATAATAAAACTATTATGGGATGAGGGCAGCCATCCAGAACCTAGGGTTTGCTGGAGGCTCTGGGAAGGAACAGGATGGAGTGAAGAAACAGGCTGGGACAGCTAAGCTTTGCGGTTCTAACACATATTTTCCCTTCCATATCTGGGGACACACACATATGAATACACATACACACACTCAATTCCTTGTTTCTTTTTACTGTTTTTTTGTTTGTTTGTTTGTTCCTAGTCTTGTTCTATATTCATGTGTCCTTATGAGTTGCAATGTACATAGCCTTTTGTGTTCTGGGTTTTTTAATCATTATTTTATTTAACTCTATTTATTTATTTTAATTTGAGGAGAGAGGGACACACAGAGAGAGAGAAAGTGAGAAAGCAAGCCGCCAGGACCAGGACTCGACTGCGTTCAGCCATGTGAGAGTCCAGTGACCATAACCACCGTGCCACCTGCTGGCCCCTTGTGTTGTTTTTAAATTTATCACTATGTGTTATTTAAATTTTTAAAAATTTGCCATAGGGTGTGTGTGCTTGTAAGAGAGAGAGTGAGAGAAAGAGAGAGGGAGAAAGCATCCTCCACGGGGCATGGTCATGCTGCAGTCCCTTCTCCTCTATTTCTCCCGTCGGGATTTTGTCTGGGTTTAGAATCATGGTTGGCCATGTGGGATCTGGTTTCCTTAACCAATAGGCTGCAGGGCTGACCCTAGACAGACTCTTTGGTCCGACTGCAGCAATGGAAGTAGTAGGGCTGGATAACGCTAGAGCCACATGAGAGGCTCCGACCTAGCAGATCTGAACACGACGAGTTCCTTTGACCTTGTCTGGCTAAGAGGCTGGGAAGGATCACAGCAAGGTGAAGGCCTATCAAGGGTACCTCTCTCTCTCAATAAATAAACATTTTTTAAATAATTCTTTTCTCACTGTAAAATTTGAGGAGAGAGGGACACACAGAGAGAGAGAAAGTGAGAAAGCAAGCCGCCAGGACCAGGACTCGACTGCGTTCAGCCATGTGAGAGTCCAGTGACCATAACCACCGTGCCACCTGCTGGCCCCTTGTGTTGTTTTTAAATTTATCACTATGTGTTATTTAAATTTTTAAAAATTTGCCATAGGGTGTGTGTGCTTGTAAGAGAGAGAGTGAGAGAAAGAGAGAGGGAGAAAGCATCCTCCACGGGGCATGGTCATGCTGCAGTCCCTTCTCCTCTATTTCTCCCGTCGGGATTTTGTCTGGGTTTAGAATCATGGTTGGCCATGTGGGATCTGGTTTCCTTAACCAATAGGCTGCAGGGCTGACCCTAGACAGACTCTTTGGTCCGACTGCAGCAATGGAAGTAGTAGGGCTGGATAACGCTAGAGCCACATGAGAGGCTCCGACCTAGCAGATCTGAACACGACGAGTTCCTTTGACCTTGTCTGGCTAAGAGGCTGGGAAGGATCACAGCAAGGTGAAGGCCTATCAAGGGTACCTCTCTCTCTCAATAAATAAACATTTTTTAAATAATTCTTTTCTCACTGTAAAAGTAAAACATATTCATTATTTTTTAAATGCAAACACTATGCAAAGACAGTGAAAAATCACACTTGATATTTTGAAATGTATTCTTCAAGACTTTTTCTATGCATATATACATACTTACAAAATAAAATCATACCAGACATGCTGTTTTAGTTTCTGTTTTCCATGTCTATATATACATATTAAAGAGCATTTCTTTTTTTAGTTTGCTATAGGGTGTGTGTGCTGGCCAGAGAGAGAGCAGAGAGAGAGAGAAAAAAAGTGAGAAAGCAAAGCCTAAGAAGGATGGCCATGCCTCAATCCCTTCTCCACTCTCCTCTCAGGATTTTAAGCACATATGCACACATGCCTGGTGTGTTTTTCAAGCTTCCAGGTCTGGGAATCGAACTGCACAGTTGGCCATGTGTCCAGCCACTTTAACCACCATGCCACCTGGCTGGCCCTAGAGTAGCATTTCTGATGTTTTATGAATATATCCTTATGTCTATAAATGATATATATGGTTTATTTATCCTTTGATGACATTTCAGTTGTTTCCAATTTGTCACCATAGTAACAGTTCTCATCATCTTCTCTCCTTAGGACTAATTCTTAGAAGCATTGGTCAGTCCACAGAGATCTATCTATCTATTTATTGAAATATTTATCTATTTATCTACTTTTTAAAAGTTGCAATAGGGCACATGTACTTGACAGAAAGAAAGAGAGAGAGAGGGAGAGAAAGAAGGTGAGAAAACAGCCCTGGAGAGATGATCACGCCATCCCTTCTCTTCCATTCTCCTCTCATGATTTTTGGCCATGTACATACTTGCCTGGTGTATTTTTCACACTACCAGGTAGGGAGTTTGAACCACGGAGTGGACTATGTGGGATCCAGTCACTTTAATCACCATACCACCTGGCTGGTCCCAGAGGTGCACATTTAACATTTTGAAATACATCATTTTTCAATGATCTCTGGCAATAAAAGTGTCTATGAACGTTCCTTTCCCTTTGCTCCTGCCCACATACTTATCCTTTTAAAATCTGCAAAATAAACCCAAATTAATACTCACAGAACAGACTTTCCCATTTCAGTGCAGAAAACTGGGAACTTTTATTCCTCCTCAAAAACTCACAGGGATTTGCTAAACATGATGGCAAAGAAAACTGGTTAAAAGTCTCCCGTTACAAAGGGAAGTCACCAAGCCCCCAGACCTCCAGGCCACCCGCCCTAAAGCAGTCTAGGGCTACAATGTCCCTGCCATGTGCCCACACCGCCGCTAGATGGCGAGAGGGGCCCAGACCGACCCTCCCGCAGGACCCGTGTCCTCCGCTCGTTGGCGAAGGGTGGTCCGACCCTGTGGCCGCGAAGACAGAGGGGGGACAGGGTCTAACTGGGTGGGGAGAACCGGGCTCCAGGCCCAGAGTACGCAAATGAAAGTCCAGGAAGTGGAATTCAGCTTTCTGGGAAAGAAGCTGTGGTTTAAATTAATTAACTACGGCTGCAACGGTCTTCCCGCCCCGGTCACCGGGGAGCGCTTGTGTCGTGTCGCTAAGGGCGAGGCGGCCCGGCTTGGATCGGCCACCTCCGAGGGCCTCCGGGCGAGGCGGACCGATGAGACGCCCAGGCCCTGCCAACCGCGTTTCCTGCGGTGGCCTCGGGTACAGTGGGAATCTGTCCAAACCCTGCGCTCCACTTTGAGGCTGCGGACCTAAGGCAAGTGACAGGGCCTCTCTGAAGTGGGGTCACTACTGGTACCACCGATGGAAGGTCGTGTGAGGGAAAGCGAGAGAACACATGGGAGCTGGTGTTTTTGTACACCCCCTTAAAAACCACACCTCCACCCAAACACAACTGGTTAACTGTTGGAGGCTTCAGGGGGACAGAAGAGGTCTCAGTAGAGATGTGTCTCAGCAGAGACTTTCTGGTTCCCATTCTTTCAGTGCACTCTCTAGGCCTGCGTCCCAAGGGAAGGGAAGGTTACCAACCTTGGTCCTCACAGGGAGCTGGATGAGGAGGCAGGAAGGGTACTTACCAATGTTACTTCCAGACCTTATCAGGGTTCAAAATCAACAGCGCCTGGGACACTGTGGGAAAGCGAGCCAGCCCCTCTGGCTACCTGTGCTCTGGTGAGATCCTGGGTCTCCCTGGTCTGTCTCGCTCAGTGTCCTAGTCCAGGTCCCAGCTGGAGGAGACGGCTGGTGGCCACCTCTAGGAATGAGGGCGTGGGAGGGGGAGGGAGTGGGCTCTGTGTCGGCAGTTGCCATGGTTTTGCTGAGTTCTGGAGCCAACCTGCCCACCCTCTGAGACGCTCAGGTCACAGAAGCAGGTCAGAAGTCTCGGGAACGTGAGGAGTGCCACCCTGGAGCCTACCAGCACAGCAGTTGCGATGGAGGCCTCAGATGGGCCAGGGGGTGAAGGGGATAAACCACTAGAGAAGGTGAAGTGGGGCCGAGGGTGTAGGGGAGGGAAGGAAGGAGGTCCCCTGAGGGACTGGTTTTGGAAAGCACAGATGAAGTTCAGAGGAGGAGAGAAGGAAAACTGGTGGGGTACACGAGTTAGCAAGAGACCTCCAGATCTAGAGGACACTAATGAATTCAGATAGATGTTTATCAAAGACATGTATTCCTGGCCAGAGGATGGGAAGGGATCCCATCTCGTTGATGACAAAGCCTCAAGAGTATGTGCACACACGTGTGTGTGTATACACATGTGTTATGGTTTGTATGTGTGGCTGTGCAGTGTGGAGGGCACATTTATGGAGTTGTCCAACCCGAATCCCCTTTCTGAGACGGAAGAGACCTCTCCATTCACTTCCCTCCCTCTTGCTTGGTCTCTCCCTTCCTTGTTCCCCCTCAACAGAGACAGAACTCAATGCTTGCTTTTACATTTTTATTTATTTATTTCTTAATTTAAAAAGATTGCCAGATGCTGCATGTGCTCACTGGAGAGAGAGAAAGTGAAAAAGCACCTGGCATGGGGGACACCTCACAATCCCTTCTCCTTCACTACTCCTTTTGGGATTTGGGGCACACACAGGCTCGTGGTGGATTTTCCAAGCCACTGGGTTTGGACTCTAACTGCATAGTTGGACATGTGGGATCCCTCTCTTTCACCACCACACCCCTAACTAGCCCAGTGCTCACTTTTCTGACAGGCTTTTGAAAAATGACATGTGAATTAAATTGTGTCAATCTAATCCTGTACTCCAGCTTCTAATATGTCATGGTCACTTTGTCTCCACTAATTTTCAGCCTCCTTTGCCCTGTTTTTCTGTCAAAAGTTTCTTTCTCTTCATCATATCACTGTTACCCGTTTTTTTCTGAATGTCCCTTAGATGCATGGCATGATGTGAAAGATTAGAAATGTAAAGCAATGGGCCTGAGATTTAGGCTGTCAGTAAATGCTTACTGAGTGAATTAAAAAATGAACCTCTGTAGTTCCCCAAGTAGTCACTTAAATCTTTTGGTGCCTCAGTGTTCTCATCTGTAACTAGAGATGATACTTAACCTCACAGAATTTGTAGGAGAATAAAATGAATTAATATGTATCAAGTGCTTTGCAAAGTTACCTAGCATAGTATAGTATAATTATTGTAAAATAAATAGGTGAAATATTCTAGGTTTCCTTTTAAAAAATGCCAGAACTCACCAGAGAGCAACAGAGAGAAAAAGGAAGAGGAAGAAGGCACGCTGCAATCCCTCTTCCTCCATTTCTCCATCCTGTTGTCATATATGCATGCATCTGAAATATTTTTCAGGCTGTCAGGACCAAGATTTGAACCACACAATGCGGGATCTGGCTCCCTTAACCTCTAGGCCAGAGGGCTGATGCTCTTCTCAGTTTTCTAAGCAGAGATTCTCAGAAATGGCTTTCTCTGTTCAGGTGTCACTCACAACAGTGCTGGGTCAAGAAACAGGTCATAGGATGTTCTAGTCCATTCTGTTCAATAATGGAAATATCCATGTCTGGTAATTTATGAGAATAGAGGTTTATTTAGCTCACGGTTTTGGAGGTCCAAGGTTAAGGACATCAAGTGAGGCTCTTATTGATCAGGACTCTCTGTGGAGTCCCAAGATAGCACAGAGCTTCATGAGGTCAAGGAGAGCTTGAGTGAGCACATCTGTATCGGTGTGTCTATCTCTTCCCATCACTTACAAATCCACTAGGGGGACCTGCAGTTGGTGTAACGGCTATGTCGCTGGACTCCCACATAATCAACCGTAGTTCGAGTCCCAGACCCGGTGGCTTAAAACTCATGCTGGGCACGTGTACATTCATGCCTAAGATCCTGATAGGAGAATGGAGGAGAAGGAATTGCAGTGTGACCATCCTCCCTGGGGGGTGATTTCTCGCTTTCTGTCTCTCTGTCTATCTCTGTCTTTCTGGCAAGTGCACGCGCCCTATAGCAAAAACCTCTCAAAAATAAAATCTACGTCCCCACTAGGACTCAATCATGGGGACCTCACCCTGATCCTAATCTCCTCCCAAAGGCCACACCTCTCGCCGTCATAGCTGGATTAAGGTTTCCCTTAATACCTTCAAAACACAACCAAATTTCAATACATAAACTTTGAGGGACATCTTCAAAATGTAGCCTAGGGATGGGGTCGGCAGGTAGCATGGTAGTTAAGGGCACTGAACTCCCACATGGCCAACTGTGGTCCCAGACCTGGTGGCTTGCTTTCTTTCTCACTCTCTCTCTTGCTCACTCACTCTTGCTCTCTCACTCTGTCCCT
>NW_006159912.1:4751161-4754369 GCF_000334495.1 Tupaia belangeri chinensis
AAGAAAGAAAGAAAGAAAGAAAGAAAGAAAAAATAGTTTTTTTTTTTTTTTTAATGTAGCATAGGGAGAATGGAGGGGATTTTGTCTGCCATTTGGGCCAGCGCTTGCCAAGGATCACCCTGCAGGAACAGGAGCCCAATCCTCCCAGCCAACTGCCCCTGCCTCCTCCCAGGTGACGAATGTGCTCTACTTAGAGAGGAGCTCCAGCACCATCCCTGCAGGAGACTCACTCGTGCGCCATGCCAAGGGCCTGGACCAGGACACCTTCAAAATTGTGAGTGAGGACCAGCCTGGAACACGCCCCCTCTCGCCCCCCGCAGCCCCTCATGTGCCATGAGTCAAGAGATCTGATCAGGAAATGATGGGCCTCAGACCCACAGCGCGCTTGTCATACTGCCCCACCTGTCACACTTTTGGAAGGGAAGTGGGGTGACAGGCACTTCCTCACTAAACACACACACCCCTCCCTGGGTCGGTAGGGGCTGCAGCCAGGCCAACCCGCTGGTTCCTCTGGGCAGCTCAGCTGCCTCTTTTCACCTCTCCTGTTGCTCCTCAGTGTAAGGAATATTTAAGACCGCTGAAGAAGTTCCTGCGCAAGCTGTGCCCGCCCAGGGACCTTCCCCAGAGGAAGAAGCTAAAGTACATGAAGCAGAGTCTGGTGGTCCTGGGGGACCACATCAACACCTTTCTCCAGCATTACTGCAGAGCCTGGGAAATCAAGCACTGGAGAAAGTAGGGCGGCCTCCTCACTCTCCCCCCACACCCATTCCTGGGCCACCGCCTCTCCATTCAAGGCCACACCCTAGTCAAGATTCTGCAGTCTTTGGGACCAGCAGTTAGCGTAATGGCTACGTCGCTGGACTCCCATGTAGTCGACTGCGGTTCGCATCCCGGACCCGGTGGCTTAAAACTCACGCCGGGCGCGTGTGCGTGCGTGCCCAAGATCCCGAGAGGAGAATGAAGGAGAAGGGATTGCGGCGTGCCCATCCCCCCGGGGGGTGATTTCTCGCTTTCTGTCTCTCTGTCTCTCTCTGTCTGTCTGGTGAGTGCATGCGCCCTATAGCAAAAACCTCTTCAAAAAAAAAAAAGATTCTGCAGTCTTTGGGACCAGCAGTTAGCGTAATGGCTACGTCGCTGGACTCCCATGTAGTCGACTGCGGTTCGCATCCCGGACCCGGTGGCTTAAAACTCACGCCGGGCGCGTGTGCGTGCGTGCCCAAGATCCCGAGAGGAGAATGAAGGAGAAGGGATTGCGGCGTGCCCATCCCCCCGGGGGGTGATTTCTCGCTTTCTGTCTCTCTGTCTCTCTCTGTCTGTCTGGTGAGTGCATGCGCCCTATAGCAAAAACCTCTTCAAAAAAAAAAAAGATTCTGCAGTCTTTGGGACCAGCAGTTAGCGTAATGGCTACGTCGCTGGACTCCCATGTAGTCGACTGCGGTTCGCATCCCGGACCCGGTGGCTTAAAACTCACGCCGGGCGCGTGTGCGTGCGTGCCCAAGATCCCGAGAGGAGAATGAAGGAGAAGGGATTGCGGCGTGCCCATCCCCCCGGGGGGTGATTTCTCGCTTTCTGTCTCTCTGTCTCTCTCTGTCTGTCTGGTGAGTGCATGCGCCCTATAGCAAAAACCTCTTCAAAAAAAAAAAAGATTCTGCAGTCTTTGGGACCAGCAGTTAGCGTAATGGCTACGTCGCTGGACTCCCATGTAGTCGACTGCGGTTCGCATCCCGGACCCGGTGGCTTAAAACTCACGCCGGGCGCGTGTGCGTGCGTGCCCAAGATCCCGAGAGGAGAATGAAGGAGAAGGGATTGCGGCGTGCCCATCCCCCCGGGGGGTGATTTCTCGCTTTCTGTCTCTCTGTCTCTCTCTGTCTGTCTGGTGAGTGCATGCGCCCTATAGCAAAAACCTCTTCAAAAAAAAAAAAAAAGATTCTGCAGTCTTTCATCTTTACATGGAAGAGTCAGGATCCTAGAAGGGGTGGGGGTAGGGAGAACAGGGTTGCCTTGTCACTCACAGAAAGACCAATTGCCCCTTGGCAGTTCACACAGTGGGCAAAGCCTCTCCTGACCCCGAGGAGAATGACCTCTGATGAGACAAGTAGTGTGTACGAGGCTCCTCCCCAGGCCAAAATATCCACCCTCTGACAGAGCCTGCCTCTGCTCCTGACCCCAAACTGAGGAAGCAGCGGGTGGTCTGCTTCTCCCAGAGTGGGACCTGGTCACAAGTCAAGGCTGCTGGGAGAAAGGGCTGTGCTCCGCCTCCCTCAGCTCTGGTCTCTCCCCACAGGATGCTCTGGAGATTTGTCTCCCTCTTCTCAGAACTGGAACCGAAGCAGCTTCGCCGGCTCTACAAGTACTCCAAGAACAACCAGACAGCCAAGTTCCTGGTGAGTAGTCAGGGAGACTCCCGGCTCTGCTGGGAACTAGTTGGTGTGGTCCTGGAGCACCAGGAGCAGCAGGGGACTGAGTGGCCCTCTGATACACGCAGAGCCCTCTTTGGGTCCTTTCCACAACTCCTTGCCTAAAGGGGCTGTACTGCCCCTACCTTTACCCTGCACTGGGCACAGGGTGGGGCTGGAGAGGGCAGAGGCTCCATATCCAGTTCTCAGCTTTTCTTCACCCTTTACGCCCACACCCTGATGTTAGCAGAGTCAGGGGCTCATGGAGGAGCCATGAGCGGGGGCAGTTGAGGCCAGGCAGAAAGTCCAGTTGGGGAAGTGTTCCAGGATTGTGAACAGAGCCAGAAATAGTGGTTCTCAAGCATCGTAGTCCCGAGCCACATTTACCCTCTTAAAATCACTGAGGGCCCAGGCTCTGTGGTGCAGTCAGTGGCATACTGGATTGTGGAGCTAGAAGCCACATGTGGAATGTGGTTCCAGTCTCTGGCCTGATTAGCCTGAAAACATGCCAGTGCGTGTGTGTGTGCCCAGGACCCTGGCAGGCTGGAGGAGTGAAGGAAGGAGATCACGGCATGACGGAGCGCTCTGAACGGTGCTTCTCTCTCTCATGCACATGCAAGTGCGCTGTCATGAGTAAAAGAAAAAAAAAAAGGAATTCCAAGAAGTTTTTTTTTCTTAGATTAGGAAAAAATTTTTGCTATAGGGTGCGTGCGCTCACCAGACAGACAGAGAGAGACATAGAGACAGAAAGCGAGAAATCACCCCCCAGGGGGTATGGCCACGCCACAATCCCTTCTCCTCCATTCTCCTCT
>NW_006159912.1:4754386-4757717 GCF_000334495.1 Tupaia belangeri chinensis
TGCACCGGGCCCCCGGGTTGAGTTTAAACCCACCGGGTCCAGGACGCGAACCACAGTCGACTACATGGGAGTCCAGTGACATAGCCATTATGCTAATTGCTGGTCCCCCAAAAGTTTTTTTTTAATTATTTATTTAATTTTATTTATTTTTTATTATTTTTCAATTTGAAGAGAGAGAGAGAAAGCAAGCTGCCAGGTCCTGGACTTGAACCATGGTTGGCCATGTGGGAGACCAGCGCCTTAACCACCATGCCACCTTCCCCCCCCCAAATTTTTTAATGTGGGCTGTATCTATTAAAATTTATCCTATTAACAATGAAAGCTAGGGGGACAGCAGGTGGTGTAGTGTTTAAGGCACTGGACTGACACATGGTCGACGGCAGTCCAAGTCCTGGACTTGGTTTTTTACTTTCCTTCTCTCTCTCTGGTCAAATTAAAATGAATAAAAATAGGGACCAGCAGGTGGCATAATGGCTATGTCGGTGGACTCCCATGTAGTCGACCATGGTTTGAGTCTTGGACCTGGTGGCTTAAACTCACACCAGGCGCGTGTGCGTGCGTGCCCAAGATCCCGAGAGGAGAATGGAGGAGAAGGAAAGCTAGGGGCCAGAAGGTGGCATGGTGGTTAAGGTGCTGGACTTCCACATTGTTGACCACTGTTGGTGGTCCCAGACCTGGTTGGCCATGTGGGAGACCAGCACCTTAACCACCATGCTACCTTCCCCCCCACCCCAAAATTTTTAGATTAAGAAAAAATTTTTGCTATAGGGCACGTGCGCTCGCCAGACAGACAGAGAGAGACATAGAGACAGAAAGCGAGAAACAACCCCCCAGGGGGCATGGCCAACCACGCCACAATCCCTTCTCTCTTTCTGTCTGTCTCTGCTAAGTGCATATGCTCTATAGCAAATTTAAAAATAATAATAATCAAAATATGCATTTAATAAATATTAAAATATGTGTTTAAATTCATTTAAAATAAAAATAAAGAGACTATTGTATGTTAACATAAATACTTTTCATGAAGAATAGTTATACTTTTCAAAACAAAACTAATTAAACAAGAAGAATAACAAAGTTTTATATTTTTGCAAATCTTTCTCTCTTTTTTAAGAGGTTTGTGCACTCACTGGAGAGAGGCAGAAAGAGAGAGACATTAAAGAGGGAAAGTGAGAAATCAGTCCCCCAAAGGGGATGGCCACACCACAATCACTTCTTCATTCTCCACCAGGGATCATGGGCACACACGCACACACACACACACGCACAAGTGCCTGGTGTGATTTTCAAGCCACCGGGTCTGGTATTGGAACCCTGGTTGGTCATGCGGGAGTCCAGGACATAATTGCTACGTCATCTGCTGGCCCCCATTTTTGGAAATCTCGTAATAGAAGAGAACTGAATTCTCCTGTCTGCTTCTGTATTCAGTCCCTTATGAGATACTGAGCTAGTTGAAGTACATAAAGAAGCCCAGCATCATACAGTTATATAGTTGGAAAAGAGAAGATGATTTTAAGAATTGCAGATCTTATGATGATCATTGTTTATTAGTGTCTCCAGGTCATTTTTCTTGGATACCACACCAAAGCACAAAAAGTGGCAGTTTCTTCATTGCAATACAGAATCTGAATCATGTCAGTGAACTTTTTTAAATTGACAGGCTTTTTTTGAGCAGTTTAAGGTTTACAGAAAATTTGAGTGGAAAGTACAGAGAGTTTCCATATATTCCCCCAACCCATTTCCTTAAATTAGCATCTTGCATTAGAATGGTACATTTCTCATAATTGATGAGCCAATATTGATACATTATTAATGGCTAAAGTTCATAGTTCACATTAGAGTTCACTTTTTTTTTTTTTTTTTGGAGAGGTTTTTGCTGTAGGGCACATGTGCTCGCCAGAAAGACAGAGAAAGACAGAGACAGAAAGCGAGAAATCACCCCCAGGGGGGAAGGCCAGGACTCAAACCCCTGGTGGTATGGTGGTTAAGGCGTCTCTAACCCTTATGGCAGACTGTATGGTTTGAGTGACAGTCCCAGGGACTTGAAAAACATATCGATGAGTGTGTGCGTGCCCAAAATCTCAAAAAGAGACCAGAGAAGGGATTACAATGTGGCCATCCCCTCTGAGGAGTGCTTTCTCACTTTCCCTCTCTCTCTCTTTGGTGAGGACATGTGCCCTCCTGCAAATTAGAAAGACAAAACAAACAAAAAGACTTGTTTAGAAAGCCCTGTTTACTCCTCTACCATCCCTCTGAAACTCCTGGTAACCCCTAGCCTTTCCACTGTCTCCACAGTTTTGCCACTCCCTCTTAGAGCTGGCCTCATACAGTTCGCGGCCTTTTCAGGTGCAGATCAACGAACTTTCATACCAGATTTCATTAGAATTAATTGGTTTCTCTTTTGTACTTTAAATGGACCCCACTTCTCAGCGGAGCTGTCTGGGACCCTCAGGGGTTTGCATAGCACACTTTGAGAACCACTGGTTGAGCATAATGATCACAGACAACAGTTATAAAAGCTGTGTGTGCCAGGCCCTTCATGTTTCCTCAGGTAATCTGCAAAAGTAACCTTCAGTGGTAATTCGAATATTGTCTGCAGCTTGTAAAGGAAGATCCCGAATGTGGGGGAGTAAGCTAACTTGTCCCAGGCCACACAGTGAGTGGGAAGAAAGAGCCAGGATTCAGCCTCCACCTGGCTCAGATAAAAGTTCCCTCAGATCGCGGGCGGGCCGTGTCCCTGCCCTCGCTGTGCCGACTTAACACATCCTCTGCCTCTCTGCATTTCTGTTTCATCCTCTGCCCACGAAAGGATGGATCAGTTCTGAATACGAGGAGCTGCCGTTTTAGCGATTCCTGGATTTCACTGGCCAGAAAATTTTCAAAAAATATCTCTAGTCTCTCAATTTAATTTTTGCCAGGTTAGGATTTCAGGTACCATTGTTTTATTTTATTATTTTAAAAATAATTACTTATCTAATTTTATTTATTTATTTATTTATTTATTTTTAATTTGACCAGAGAGAGAGGAAAGGGAAAATGAGAAAGCAAGCCACCAGGTCCAGGACTCGAACTGCGGTCAGCCATGTGGGAATCCAGCACCTTAATCACCATGCTACCTGTCAGCTCCTATTGTTTTATTATAAACAAATAAGGCTTGGGACCAGCAGGTGGCATGGTGGTTGGGGTGCTAGACTCCCATGTGGCTGAGCACTATACGAGTCTGAACCTGGAGGCTTACTTTCTTATCCGTCCCGCCCCCTCTGGTGAGTGCACGTTCCCTATAGCAAATTAAAAATAATAATGATAATAAATTAAAATAATTCTTTTTTTT
>NW_006159912.1:4757747-4764143 GCF_000334495.1 Tupaia belangeri chinensis
AGGTTTTTGCTATAGGGCACGTGTGCTTGCTGGAAGGACAGAGACAAACAGAGAGACAGAAAGTGAGAAATCACCCCCCATGGGAGATGGCCATGCCACAATCTCTTCTCCATTCTCAAGATCTTGAGCATGCACACACATGTGCCTGGCATGAATTTAAGCCACTTGGTCTAGGACTCAAACTGCAGTCGACTACATGGGAGTCCAGTGACATAGCCATTACACCAACTACTGGCCCCTAAATTAAAATAATTCTTAAAAAAAATAAGTCTCTATAACTCTAAAAAGAGGTGGAGTTTATGATCTCAAAATTAAGTCTAACCTGAGAAGCGACCGTTGAAAGCCTGGCCTCAAGGTCCCCAAGTTCCTTTCTCTCCCACATTTGTGATCTTCACTCCATCCTTTTGGTTAGGTGAGTGTGAGGTGCAGCCTCCTAAAAAAAAAACAATCTCCTAATAATCGAGGTCCTTAACATTCTACTGCAACCCCATTGCAGGTGGCGTTCTGCCCTTTGGACGCATCAGAGAGGTCCCTGCTGGCCGACCAGGAAGACAGTCTGCCCAAGCTCTGCAGCGCCTGGGGGCTGCATGGCAACATCAGTGGCATGAAGGAGAGGCTGTCCAGGATGCAGGCGCCAGGCCGAGAGACCTCCCTGCTGGGGGAGCCATGGCCTCAGGGCCATGACGGGAGAGGTAACCGCTGTCTGGTGTGAGGGCAGTGCCTGGACAAGGGGCTTTGCAGCTGCTGTCTGGGCGTTTCCCCAGAGCAGACTGTGCCCTGAGCCCAAGTTCCCCTTCTTGCCTTTCCATCGTCTCTCATCCTTCATTTTTCTTGCCGTCCTTCTTTCCTTCCCCTTCTTCACTTTTTGCTTTTCTCTTTTAGTCTTTCCTACTCCCCATGTCTCAGTATGCTCATTATAGAAAGTTTCTTTTTTCTTTTTAAAATTAATTTATTATTTTAAAAATTTGACCAGACACAGAGAGAGAGAGAGAAAAAAAAAATGAGAAAGCCAAGTTGCCAGGTCAAAGACTTGAACTGTGCTTGGCAATGTAGGAGTCCAGTGCCTTAACCACCACACCACCTGCAGGCCCCTCATTGTAGAAAGTTTAAAATATGCAGATAATGGTTAAAAAGAAGAGAGAGGCCCCGCTATGGTGGCGTGCACTGGTTATGTTACCTGCTGGGCAGGCTGAGGTCACCCGGGCGGCCTGAGTAGAAGCCTGGTGAGAGCCATATACCTGCATTCCTGGCTACTCAGCCTTAGGTTGGAAGGTGGTGACAGAGAAAGACCATCTTAAGTGGTCAGGGTTGGCGCTGTGGCCTGGTAGTTAAGGGAGCCAGATCCCACATGGTCAACCATGTTGTTTGAATCCTAGCTTCAGTGGCTTGAAAAACACACTGAATGTGTGTGTGTGCACGCTCATGTGTACCCAGAATCCTGACAGGATGGAGAAATGGAGAAGGGATTGCAGCATGACCATGTCCCATTGGGAGGGAGGCTTTTTCTCTCTTTCTCTCTCCATCTCTCTCTCTCTGGCAAGTGTACATACTCTCTGGCAAAAAATAAAATAAAATAGAAATAAAAGAGAAGAGTCACCCACCACCCAGAAACCACCACCATTTCCACTTCAGAGTGTCTCCTCAGTGTTCGGTGTAGTTTCTCCCTAGTAGAGGTCTCAGAGTTTTGAATCCTGCATTTCCAGTTAATATAAAGGCACGTTCCAACATGACTAGCGGCCTGGTAGGTACAGTCTCTAAGAGGCCGGTGGTAGGGACTTCTGGAAAGTGCCCAAGCAGCAGTAACAGGACACGCACTGCCAGGGGCGGGTGGACTCCAGAGAAAGGATGGGATTCACCCTACATTGAGTAGGAAGTCTGGTAGATGGCCTGCAACCAGCCTCCATGCAGCTTTGGCCTCGGTAATGACCTCAGAGCCTGTCTGGATGGAGGCTGTGGGGTCAGGGCTGGAGGCTGCTGGTGAGAGGGCCCAGCCGGCACTGGACTCCATAGCACTGAGGTGCAGAGAGATGTCGTACCCGTCCATCTCTCACTCTTCAGGAACTGGCATCTGGGGCCAGAGTTCGCTGTCATCAGTTGGCCACTGCTGGGGAAGGTGAAGGCAAACAAGGTGACCTGAGGTCCGCAGGGCGTGGTCCCAAGATGGACCCCAGTGTTCCTCTGAAGTCCTGACTGGCTGGGCTAATATGGGCCTCAAGTTGGCCTTGGGAGCAGCTCCTCTACCTAGGGCAGTTGGCATAGGTAGCAGCAGGTCCAAGGCCCAGAACCTTGCCTGGGCTCTCCTTAAGGACTTTGGCCACGGACTCACAATTTAAATTAAGAAAGTAAAACATACAATGGGACCTCAAGAATGAAGTCTGGTCCACAGCCAAGCGGTCCATGAAGCGGATGAAGAAAGGGAGTTCTGACTTTGGGCCCAGCCATTCTCTGTACCAGGTTGGAGAAGGACTGGGCAGGGACATAGCAGAAAATAGCTCTGGATGGGAGTTTAGAAGTTTGGTTTACATGCAGTTATTAAAATGATTTTTATTACTATAAATGGAAACATATTGTAGAAAATTAGATAATACAAATAAGCAAAAAATATTACATTGTCGGGATCAGCAGTTGGCATAATGGCTGTCGCTGTACTCCCATGTAGTGGAGCGTGATTTGAGTCCTGGATCCAGTGGCTTAAACTCACGCTGGGCGCATGTGCGTGCGTGCCCAAGATCCCGAGAGGAGAATGGAGGAAAAGGGATTGCGGCGTGGCCATCCCCCCTGGGGGGTGATTTCTCACTTTCTGTCTCTTGATCTCTCTCTCTTTCTGGCATGAACACACACACCCTATAGAAAAAAATAAAACCCCCCCTTTAAAAGACAAACCCCTCTCAAAAAAAAAAAAATGACATCACCAACACCATTGTTAACAGTTTCTAGATGTTTTTAAAATTTTTTTGCCAGGGGACATATGCACTCACAGGAGAGAGAGAGACAAAGAGTGAAAACGAGAAAGCACCCCCATGGGTCATAGTCACACTGCAATCTCTTCTCGTCTCTTCCTCTCTCCTTTTGGGATTTTGGGCACACATGCACACCCTGGTGTGTTTTTCAAGCTGCCGAGTATGAGACACAAACTGCAGTCAGCCAACTGGGGTCCCGCTGCCTTCACCTCCACACCACCAGCTGGCCCTGAACTTGATTTTTAAAGTTAGTGCTGTCAGCCTTTCCATGTCGACATTGTCATTTCATCTAATAGTTGAAATACTCCATATTTAAATTTCCCCAACAGTTGGAGTAACATTTGTATTGGTTTCCCATGTCATTTTTTCCACCTGGTTATATCTCTTAAAAATTTTAAAGTTAAAAAAAAAAATAAAGGGACCAGCAGTTAGTGTAATGGCTATGTTGCTGGACTCCCCTGTAGTCAACTGCAGTTCAAGTCCCGGAACCACTGGCTAAATCTCACACCGGGAGTGTGTGCATGCGTGCCCAAGATCCCAAGAGAAGAATGGAGGAAAAGGGATTGCAGCATGGCCATTCCCCCTGGGGGGTGATTACTTGCTTTCTGTCTCTCGGTCTCTCTCTGTCTTTCCGGTGAGCGCACTTGCTCTATAGCAAAAGCTGCTCAAAAAAAATTTTTTTTAAGTTTATATTATTTTTTTCATGAGAGAGAGAGACAAAGAGGAAAGGAGAGAGAGAGAGAAAAAGTAGCTTTGGCATATCGTGACCCTCCCTCCAGTCTGCCAGCCAGCCAGCCAGGATCACCCTGCATTGAACCATGTGTGGGGGATTCGGGTCAACCCAGGATGCAGACCTGCTCTTCCATTCACTGTCATGCCCAGGCGTCTGCTCCCGGCCTCTCGCCTCTGCCATACCTGTCTTTCCACTCCACCATCCTCTCCTCTGTTCATCTTCTTGTTCCTTCCTCCAACTGTGACCCCCACACAGCCTGCCTGGTTAACATACCCTCAGAGAGCTCATTTGTTAAAGGCCGGGGTATTAGTATCATCTCATCGAGATGCCGCAGGGTGAAGTAAACTAAGAGACAGAGCACCTGGTAGAGAGAGCAGCTGGCCTAAGTCCAGAGCTCAGCCTTAGGGTTGGTGTCTCACCGCCTGCAACGCCATGGTTGGGCCTCTTAAATCTTTTACCCTAACAAAGTCCTCTTTTTTATATCCCAGACCTGTGGAGATCAGGCCACCATTCTGCAGAATAGTCCACTTTCTGATTTTTTCCCTTATTGCTTCCTTTGGTATCTTTTAGCTTGTTCCTCCATTTATAAATAGGATTGAAGATGGAAAGTCTTGGGCAGGCTCTGTGGCTAAGGGGACCCTATGGCTGACTGCATGGTGTCTCGAAAAACACTCAGGGTGCTTGTGCGTGTGTGCCCCAAATCCCAACACAGTGGAGAAATCTAGGAGAGGGGATTGTGGCGTGACCACATCCCACGGGAGGAGTGCTTGCTCCCTCCCCCTCTGCCTTTCTGACTCTCTGGTAAGCATATATACTTCCTGGGAATTTTTTAAAGAGAATTATTTTATTTAACTTTATTTATCTATTTATTTATTTTCATTTGACCAGAGAGGGACAGAGAGAGAGAGAGAGAGAGAAAGTGAGAAAACACACTGCCAGGTCCGGGACTCAAACTGTAGTCAGCCACGTGAGAGTCCAGGGCCCTTAACCTCCACACCACCTGCCGGCCCAACTTTCTGGAAAATTTTTTAAAAAGAAAAAAAAGTCTTGATGGATTTAAGTTAAACATTTTTTGGCTAGGGTACAGTACAAATGAAGTCATGTTTCTCCCATTGTTAAATAAGAATATAATAATACCTGGTGGCTCCACCATGAACGGTCTAAGATTAATCATTGAGTCCAACTCTGCAACTGAAAGTAGCCTTCACAGAAGCCAGGTGCAATGACACATGCATGTAGTCCCTGCTACTCCGGAGGCTGAGGCAAGGAACATCATGAGTTTGAGTCCGGCTTGGGCAACATCATGATATCCTATCTTTTTAA
The DNA here is from genome assembly GCF_000334495.1 of Tupaia belangeri chinensis. Lineage (NCBI taxonomy): Eukaryota > Metazoa > Chordata > Mammalia > Scandentia > Tupaiidae > Tupaia > Tupaia belangeri. Next base: position 4,762,764 of record NW_006159912.1, read on the forward strand.
AAAAAAAATATTCGCAAGTCAGTTCTCTCTCGCTCGCTCTTTTTCTTTCTTTCTTTCTTTCTTTCTTTCTTTCTTTCTTTCTTTCTTTCTTTCTTTCTTTCTTTCTTCCTTCCTTCCTTCCTTCCTTCCTTCCTTCCTTCCTTCCTCCCTCCCTCCCTCCCTCTCTCTCTCTCTCTTTCTTTCTTTCTTTCTTTCTTTCTTTTTTGAGGGAGATTTTTGCTATAGGGCATGTGTGCTCAGCAGAGAGCCAAAGAGACACTGAAAAAGTGAGAAATCATCCCCAGGGGGATGATCACCTGCAAACCCTTCTCCTCCATTCTTCCCTCGGGATTTGGACATGCACACACATGCACCTGGCGTGAATTTTAAGCCACTGAACTCAAACCACAGTCGACTACATGGCAGTCCAGCACTATGCCACCTGCTGGTCCCCATTGGTCAGTTCTTAATTAAAACTTGGCAATGGTGTTTGCAAATAGTCTAGCAGCAAAGTACTGGGAACTGGGTCATCAGACCTGAGAAGGGGGTGGGGAGGACTCAGAGTCTGAAGCCAGAGGTGCAGAGCATGTGGGTCAGGTCCCAACTGTGCCCCTAAGCGGGCAGCTCATTTCCTTCCTCTGGCCTAGACAAGAGTCTTCATCTGTAACAGGGGCAGTAGCATCTCCTGGCCTCACAGGTGCTCTGTGAGAACAGGGTAAGGGACACAGGTGGAAAGCACAACCACCAAACCCCCGGATGTTACACACTTGGATGCCTTACTACGTGGGGTGTTGCCAGGATTTCCTCTTTCTTTTTTTCAGATTCTTTAAGGAAACTTTCTCGAAAACCAAAACCCAAGAGAAAGAGGATTAAGGAAGTCCCAGAAACTCCAGAGACCTGCCCATAAGAAGCCCTGCGGGGACAGAGGCCAGCCCCGCACTTAGCACTGTCTCCAACACCTCTGTACCTGGGACTTGGGGGCCCATAGGAGAAAGAAGAAATTGTTCTTATAAAAAGATGCTCAAGTCTTGATTACGAATATGTGGGGTGGGAAATAAACATCCTCAAGATAGTCATCATTCATTTATTGCTTTTTTTAAAATGAATTATTTAATTTTATTATTTTTAGAGAGGCCCTTGCCAGAAAGACAGAGAGAGACAGAAAGCAAGAAATCACCCTCCGGGGGGATGGGGGGATGGCCACACCTCAATCCCTTCTCCTCCATTCTCCTCTCAGGATCTTGGGCACACACACACATACCCAGCATGAGTTTAAGCCACCGGGTCCGGGATTCAAACCATGGTCGACTACATGGGAGTCCAGCGACATAGCTATTCTGCCAACCGCTGGTCCCTAATTTTATTAATTATTATTATTATTTTAAAATTTGCTATAGGGTA
>NW_006159912.1:4764371-4777027 GCF_000334495.1 Tupaia belangeri chinensis
AAAAAAAAAAATTTTTGCTATAGGGTACATGCACTCACCAGAAAGAGACAGAGGGAGAGAGAGGAAGGGAAAGTGAGAAAGCAAGCTGTCAGGCCTGAGACCTGAACTGTGGTTGACCATGTGGGTGTCCAGAGCCCCAACCACCACCCCACCCGCTGGCCCTATTTCTTATTGGTTTAGAAACTTTTGCCAGTCACCTTCTAAGTGGCAGCTGCCCCGTCCATGCACAGAGATCTGGAAGTGAGGAGTCTGGCAGCCTGCCCGCATCCCCTGGACTGTGGGTAACTCGGGGCGGGCAGTGGCAGGGGAGGTGTGAAGCGGAAGACAGAACTGGTGTGACTGGGGTACTGAGGAGGTGCTCTGGTGACTGAGAGTAACCTGCGTGGAGGTGAGTGAGACTAGCTATCAGGGAGTGCCACCAACAGCCTCAGCTAGGATGGTGGCTCAAACTGGTGGTCAAAAGCTGGCTGCCTGCATGCTAAAATCCCATTGTTGGTTTCCTGTTGTTATTTAGAACATTTGAAAACTCAGCTGGCAGCATTAAACCTTGGACTATTTCATGTTGGAAACAAAGGCTTTCTGGGTGCTCACAAAAACTGCCCCAACTTGTGCCCGTGCCCTTGTGACAACAGCTGGCTGGGGCTGAGAAGCAGTGTGTCGGCTCCCTGCTTGGCCATGCAGCCCACCACAGACGCTGCCCCTCCCTATTGCCTCACACGCCGGCCTCAGGTCACCTGTGTGACCCTTGTAGCTTCAGTACTTGCTATCCTGGCAGTAAACCAAGGTAACAGAGGTGCGTGGGAAGGGAAAAGTACGGGGGCCAACCAGTGGCTTAGTGGTTAGGGCAGCTGGATCCCACATGGCTGACCACACGGTGCAAGTCTTGGACCTGGAGGCCTGAAAGACATGCTTGTGTGCGTGCATGTCCCAAATCCTGAGAGGAGACATGGAGAAGGGATTATAGGGTAACCATCCACCATAGGGGTGCTTTCTCACTGTCTCTCTCTCTCTCTCTTTGGAGAGCACATGAGCCCTCCAGCAAATTACAAAAAAAAAAAGAGTAGCCTACTATGAAATAATAAAGGAGACGGGAGGTCCTGTTGACAGTTTCGGTGACTGATGTGGGAGATAAAGAGGAAGACGACCGAGAAACAACTGAAGAAGATACATTGTTTCTAGTTAGGGAAACCAGGCTGCTGGTAGTGACCTCCGAAAGAGGAAGCAGGTGCAAACCTTTCCCCAAACACAGCTGACAAGTTTATCAGGGCTCTGCTGAGGCAGCAGCACACAGGGCCCGGTGATGCCCCAGAGCAGGCAGGGCCAGGGTGAATGTGTGACCCTTTCTCCTCTCTTTTCTCAGTTTGCGTTCAGGTGAGAACATTATCAAAGACTTAAACTTTATTTATTTTGCTAGAGGGTGTGTGTGCTCGCCAGAAAGAGGCAGGGAGAGAAGGAGGGAGAAAGCACCCACATGGGGAATGGTCACACCGCAATCCCTCTTCCATCTCTCCATCCTTTGGGGGTTTGCAGCACACGCCCATGTGCCAGTATGTTTTCCAAGCCACTGAGGCTGGGCTCAAACCATGCGGTTGGCCGTGTGGGATCCCACTGCCTTAACCGTCAGACCTTGGACCGCCCTAAAACGTTGACTATCAGTCTGGCCTGGTGCAAGGGCAGGGAAGCATGACTAGGGAAAGGAGGAGGGGAAGTTCCCTCTCTTTGTTCCTGCTGTCCACTGTCTTCTGTCAGCAGCAAGATGAGACTGCCAAGGCCTAACCCTGGGCTCAGCCTTGCTTGGCTGGCCCCTGACCATTTGGCAAGGCAAAGGTGATTTGGGCAGGCAGGCTGATGATTAGGGACACTCATTTTTTTCTCATGAGATTTCACTAAGTCTTAAGACTATTTTGACCAAAATGGTGTTCCCTGTATGTGAGGCAGCACTGCCACCCAGAGGAATTATGGGACACTACAGCCTTATTCTTCCAATGAGGGAAGAGAGGGCAGATCACTTGAGAGAACACGGAATGGAGGGGTGGAGGGGTGGGAGGCTTCTTATCAGCCTCGGGAGCAATCTCAAGGCCTGAAGGCAAAATGGGCAAAAAGAGTGGATTTTGGAGCTTCTTAACTCTTTCCTCAAATTATGCTCAAAACCTCCCAACAGCTCATTGCACACAGAGTAAAAGTTGAAATCATTGGGAACCAGCAGTTAGCGTAATGGCTATGTTGCTAGACTCCCACGTAGTTGACCGCGGTTCGTGTCCTGGACCCGGTGGCTTAAAACTCATGCCAGGTGCGTGTGCGTGCGTGCGTGCGTGCGTGCCCAAGATCCCGAGAGGAGAATGGAGGAGAAGGGATTGCGGCGTGACCATCCCCTCTGGGGGGTGATTTCTCGCTTTCTGTCTCTATGTCTCTCTCTGTCTGGCGAGCGCACGCGCCCTGTAGCGAAAACCTCTCCAAAAAAAAAAAAAAGTTGCAATCATTGGGGCCAGCAGATGGCAGAGCAGTTATGACTTTGGACTCTCCCACATTGTGGAAGGCAGTTTGAGTCCTGGACCCGGTGCCTTGAAACTCATGTCAGGCATGTGCGTGTAACATGCCCAAGATCCCAGGAGAAGAAAGGAGGAGAAGGGACTGCAGTGGGGCCGTCATCCCTGGGAGTGATTTCTCACTCTTCCGCACCCCCCACCCCCACCTCAGGCAAACTCACATACTTTATGGCAAAAAAACTTTATATATAAAAAAAAGTTGAAATCATTGTAAAGGCCCATAAGACCCTCCAAGATTTATCCTTACTATGGGGGCAGCAGGTAGCACAGTGGTTGGGGTGCTGGACTCCCACATGGCTGACCACAGTTTGATTCCCAGACACAGCAGCTTAAAACTAACACTGGGCACGTGTGAATATGTGCCTAAAATCTGAGAGTAGAAAGGAAGAGAAGGGATTGTGGTGTGGCCCTCTCCTAGGGGTGGGGTTGGTGGTGATTTCTCTGTTACTTATTCTAGCACAAGTGCCCTGTAACAAAAAAATCTCTCTCTAAAAAAAGAAAACAAACTTTTATTTTTTACAAAAGACAATAGTTTTTATTTCTACTAGAAAAAGCATCACTTTCTTGGGGTGACCAGCAGTTGGTATACTGGCTATGTTGCTGGACTCCCACATAGTTGACCGGGGTTTGAGTCCCGGACCCAGTGGCTTAAACTCAATGCCAGGCACCTGTGCATGCGTGCCCAAGATCCCAAGAGGAGAATGGAGGAGGAGGGATTGTGGCGTGGCCATGCCCCCTGGGGGGTGATTTCTCACCTTTTGTCTGTCTGTCTGGTAAGCGCACGCGCCCTGTGGCAAAAACCTCTCAAAAAAACCAAAAAACAAAAAAACAAAAACCAAGAAACTTGGGACTGGCAGTTAGCACGGTAGTTAAGGTGCTGGACTCCCACATGGCCTACCAAGTTTCAAGTCCTGAACCTGTGGCTTGAAAAATCACACTGCACGTGTAGGTGTGTGCCCAAAATTCCAGGAGGAGAGCGGAGGAATAGGAATTGCAGTGTAGCCATCCCTCCTGAGGGGTGATTTTTCACTTTCTCTCTGGTGAACACACTTATGACAAAAGCATATTAAAAAAGAAAAAAGAAAAGAAAAAACCCACTACAAGAAACTTAGTGAATTAACTTACCATCTCCTTCAAATGAAGACCCGCTTGGGGGAATTTAAGCACCATTTACAGGCATATCTCATAGCAGTTAATGAAATGCGTGATTTTTCCGTAGAAAACTACTTCAATGGTGAAAATGAAGTAGGAATCAGAAGCACGTTCTGCTGAGAAACCATGTAGTTGACACTCTCCCGAACAGCTGCCACAGCTCCAGGATCCTCATGAGACTGATGTCTCCCAGCTGCACGACTATCTGCATTCTCGTTCCACCACAGAACGTGAACTGTGTTGAGTGCTCTGTAGTGTGTGTGGAAAACACCGACTAATTTCGTGTAGCCTAGATGAACATGTGCATGAATTGCCCTTTTAAATGCATCACCCCACGCAGCTGGCCCACCAGGTTTCATCTGAAAAATGACCAGTTCATAGACTCCTTCTTTTGGAGGCTTTTCTATTTTGCACCATGGTACCAGATAAGTAATCTCATTCTACTTATCAATGAGAGCCAAATTTGGTGTAAGAGCTTGTTGCCATTCCTTATCTTTTGCTATGGCTTTCCCAACTTCAGTTCCATGAGTGAAAAAATTATCATATTTCCAAATATGAAACACTTTATTAATTCTGCCTTCAAATTCTGTACTCCAGAATCCAACCAATTCAGAGTGAGCTGTCTGAAGATGAATGACTTTCTTAATACTTTCCAGGAGCTCATTCATTTTTGAAGGTTTAAGGCAGCAAGTACGAATTCATAGTGTTCCATCAGGTTGCCTGGGACCCGTAGCAAAAGATGAACACACCTGAGGGGCGAGCGTCTGCGCGGCTAGAGCCCTAGTCACGCAGCTTTGCAGGGCCAGCATGGCGGGCCTTGGCACGCTGAGAGGGTAGCCAGCAGTGTTTTCTCCGAGATGCCCTCTAGGGCTTCCAGACTGGACACCACAATACGGTTTTCCAAAGCTTGCATGCAATGTGTGAATATCTTAGAGATTTTTGCTGTAGAGCACATGCACTCACCAGAGAGACAGAGACAGACAGACAGACACAAAGTGAGAAATCACCCTTCCCTCTGGGAGGGAGATGGCCACGCTGCAATCCCTTCTCCTCCATTCTCCTCTCAGGATTTTGGGCATGCATGTACACATGCCCCGCGTGAGTTTTAGTCACTGGGTCTGGGACTTGAACCATGGTCAAGTATGTGGAAGTCCAGCTATATAACCGTAATGCCATCTGCTGGTCCCAAATACTGAGGATATTACCAGATTCAACATTTTCAACAGAAAACATTACATTGTCTTGTGCACTTTCAATATTTGTTCCGAGTTTTTTTTTTAAGATATATATGGAGATATAGGTGCATATGTATAGATGGTTGATGTAGATGATATAGATTCAAGTGATTGGCAATGCCCTTTCACTCTGTTGTGGTATACCTATTTCTTTTATTTTCATGTAGGCCACTCAGGACCTACTGCTTCTTTTTTGTTCAAAGAATTATTTTATTCATCATTATCATTTTTCAATCTGACCAGAAAAGGGAAGTGAGAAAGCAAGCGGCTAAGTCCAGGATTTGAACTGCAGCTGGCCATGTGGAAGTTCAGTCCTTAACCAACATGTCACCTGCTGGCCTTGCATGTCTGCTTCTTGAGTCTCATAGATAGGCTTGCTTCCATGCTTTCCTGGACCACCTCGCTAGGGTTGCACTCAGGTCTGGAGAGCTTCTCTGACTCAGACAGGCTACTGTAGATACCAGGGAACACTGAGGGGTAGGGGGTTAGGGAGGGAATCAGGAAAAATAATGAACAGACACAGAATGCTTGTAAATAAAGTAAATGTTATAGAACAAGAATGCATGTAAACTAAAACAGTTTATCCCCACTACCCTTCCTGCTACTTCTCCTCCCTAACATTCACATCTCAATCCCTTCCCTGTTCCCCATCCTACCGTGATCTGGGGCACACAGGTGTACATGTGCCCAGCGTATTTTGCAAGCCTCCAGGGCCAAAATTCAAACTGCCGTCAGGTGGGATCGGCTTCCTTAACTGCGAGGTTACAAGGCTGGTCCAAGTTGCTTTCAATTCTTTTTGAGACATACCTAGAGGTGTATTTTAAAATTTTCTGGGGACTCGCTGTCTTGTTTTCCATTGCACATGCACCATATTTCATTCCCACCAGTGCAGACAGACTCGTTTCTCATTTGTGCCAACACGTCTGTTATTTCCTGCTTTTCATAACAGTGATTCCAATGAGTGTGTTTGTCTTGAATTTCAGAACTGAAACCAGTGTGTTTAAAGTAACTGAGTGTAGTTTGGTAACTCATTTAGAAGTTAAGCGTTCTGGGGCCAGCAGGTGGCATGGTGGTTAAGGGCACCCACATGGCGACCGTGGTTCAAGTCCTGGGCCTGGCGGCCTGCCTTCTCACTTTTTCTCTCTCTTTCTGGCTCTGTCCCTCTTTGGTCAAATTAAAATAAATCAATCAATAAAATTAATAAAATAATTCTTTAAAAAAAAGAAGTTAAGTGTTCTATGTTGTTTGTTAAATGCACATATCCGAAGTTTCCAAGTTGGAAATAGTCTTAACACCATGAATTATATGGCCATATAGTAATTACTTTGTTAAAATTTGAAATAAAGTGCCTCATTATGAACAAGAAATGGCAACTTGAGCTTTAAGGGAAGACTTCCCTTGACCTTTGAGCCCTTCAGATAAGTAAGACTTTACCTAGGAAATATTAGGTCATCGGGGAAGTCATGACGCATCTTCCTATGTTTTTCTATGCAAAAATGTGTCTTCACTTTTCTGAAGACCCAAAAGCATTCCATGCAGAAGAGGAAATGGCACATATTCAAAGACTCAAAGTCATAGGTAAGTAGAAAGAAAAATGAGAAAATTCAGTATCACTGAAGGTGGCAGGCAATGAGGCTAGTGATTTCCAAGGTGGGATTTCATCTAAAATATTAGTTTTCTTTTTTTTTTTTTAAAGAGACATTTTTGCTATAAGGTGTGTGTGCTTACTGGAGAGACAGAGAGACAGAAAGCAATAAATTACACCTCCCCCCCACCCCCAAGAGGGATGGTTATGCTGCATCGCCTTCTCCAGTCTCCTCTTGGAATCTTGGGTATGCATGCACACACGCCCAGTGTGAGGTTTAAGCTGCTGGGTCCAGGATCCAAACCACAGTCAACTACATGGGAGTCCAGCGCTGTACCCATTATGCCATTTGCTAGTCCCAATAGTTTTCTTTATAATCTTCTAAAATGTGACTTCATTTCCTGTTCATTGTTCTTGGGTGCTTAAGAGCTATGCTGTTTCCTGGTGGAGCTGATTAAGACCTAACTTGACCCCCTCGTTCTTGTCAGGAAATGAAACACAAGGGCTGTGATGACATAACTCAAATTCCTACAGCTCAGAGGCGGAGCCAGAACTGAAATTAAACCTGGAGTTCCCTCTACTGTTCCAGCATAACTCTACCATGTCTCCCCGCACCTTAAGCCTTTGAGAGTTACAAGACCAAGACAAAGAATCACATAGTGATTCATAAAGACTTTCCCAAAGTCTAAAAAATTCCCCTGCACGAATGCCATGCTTCTGTCTTCTCCCAAAGTACTTTCTTGAGCAACCTCTCCAGATCTGCCACCATGTGCCTTCTCTGTCACACATCTTACCTCCTCTGTCACATATCTTAATTTTCTTGCACAAGAACACCTTTGCTCTGGTTCCAACAGTTTCTCTCATACTGTGTTCCAATAAAAACAGTATGCAACAGTTTAAATTGTCCCAAGTCCCCACCAAAAGCCATCACAACTAAATTGAAAACGTACACTCCACGTGCAGGAACACTATATTTATTAGGTCAATAATTCATTTTGAGCAATACAAGTACAGAATATATCACAATGCTGGTTACAAACATACTTAGTATGATTTAATAGTTACAAATAATGGTGGGCGCTACAAGTTGGTGAGAATGATATGAAAGGTTGTTCTGATACAATAAAGAACTGGCTTCGAAAATCTATCAGTGACCTTAGATATTTCTATAGAAATTATTGTGGCACTATTAGTGGGGATTTTCAGAGAAAGATTGTAAATGACTTGCTTTTAACTGTTCCATTAAGAGCTTTTTATTTTGAGTCTATTAAACTAAAATCCCCTGTTGCTTAATAAAGTATAAAAATAGTACTGACTTGGTAATATTTAATAAAATGTAGCATTCATTCGCATCAAAAAAGAACTAAATTGAAAAGTTTTAGTTACCATGGCAACATGTCTTCCCATAAAAGAAATATACAGAAATGAGTAATGTTACACAAATGGTACCTGCAACGGTTATTTAGTGATCTGACACTTAACTGTGCACCACAAACCAAGTTTTCTAGATATCTATATATAGCATATATTTTTAATCTTAAATTTTACTTTTGAAAAACATGTGCACTTCAACAAACTCACTAAGGCCACTCATGCTATAGATACCTAGGATTGCAATGAAAGAAGAATATTATTTAATAAATCCTAAAGCACACTCCTTCAGATCATCAACAGGGCAAAACCAGTTTTCTGCCTAAAACATTCCTGAGATTTGTGGGCAAAAGAACTGTTAGTGTTCAAGCTGGAGATTAATCCTAAAGTCATATAAAAAAAAATCTGGCAAGTAAGGTCCTCTAAAGCCAAGAGGTAAATAAAATGTGTTCATCTTTAAAGCAAACACAAACTCTTAAAAAAAATTATAAATATTTGTCCAGCAGCCTTGCATCCAGGAAAAAAAAAAAGTTTGGAAGCAGCAAGAATAGGACTACTGGGGATAATACAAAGAACAGGTGGCAGTTAACAATGCCTGCTACTTGGCAAATCATTCTTCCAATTCGTGAAGTTTGGACCGACAGCTTCCAGCATGTCTTAGGCATGCACTTTCAGTTTGCACCGTAAGGACAACCAAATGGCACCCTTGTTGTTTCCAGACTGTGGCCTCTGAATTTAATTTTCACAAAATGACCAACTGTTCTTAACAGGTTAGGAACAAAGTTCTTTGTTAAGTCCTTCATTTTCACAAATGGGTACCTGGACAGAGGTTACTATAGAGCAATAGCAGGTTCGTGTTTAACTATGCAGAGACAGTAATAAGGGTCCTAATCTTTTGGGCAAAGTCAGCATAGGGGACCCGTAAAGATTATGCTCTAGAAAAACCACCTGGCTTCATTAAACTGAATGCAGGAGTGACTGCTCACCTGTGTGGCACATCTGAGTGTTAGCTGAGCTCCCTGATGCACCCAACTTGAGTAGCACCAAACTTTGGGAAAAGAATGGGAAGAAGAAAAGAAAGCCAGGAAGGATGGGACCAAAGGTCTCTTACTCTGCTGAACTAACAGAAAAATCTTTAAGTTAGCCAGCGCTACCTTACAAACAACCCCATCACACATAAAAAGTCTGTGAAAGCTATTGGTTATTGCAAGACAAATTTTATTCTTTCCTTCATTTGAGATTTTTTTAACCCCATGAATCACGGTGGCATTCATCTCCCTAAGTGATCAAAAACATCCCTATTAAAAAAGGTAAACCCCACACTTAAAATGATTAGGGTATTATTCTTCATTAGAACCATAAATAAAAGCATATTAAGTCATATCACTAACGGAAAATAGCAATCTGTTTTCTTAAGCTAGAGTATATACACTAAATCAAAGTGTGATTTATGTGCACAGATTTATAAAAACTACATTAAAGCAGCGGTGGCCAGGTGAAACTACTGATAAGGATGCTAAAAAAATATTGGCTGTCACCTGTTGTTATCACCCTGTGATTCTAGACTTGTAAATATCATGTGGCTTTATCACTGAGTGTGAGCTAAGTTGAGTTCAAACTGAGTTAGGGAGGATGAGGCCTTGAGTCATTTGTTTGATCTTGTTCTAGGAAATGCTATATGTGCACAAAACAAAACAAAAATACAGATTAAAAAAAAAAAACTTCATAAGGAAACATAAGTTGACTTGTAAATATCATGTGGCTTTATCACTGAGTGTGAGCTAAGTTGAGTTCAAACTGAGTTAGGGAGGATGAGGCCTTGAGTCATTTGTTTGATCTTGTTCTAGGAAATGCTATATGTGCACAAAACAAAACAAAAATACAGATTAAAAAAAAAACTTCATAAGGAAACATAAGTTTCAAAATATTTATTGAAAAACAGTTTACCATGACATTCCTATACCACAAACATACCACAGGACTCTAAGTAACTAGTAAAAGTACACAAAGCCTATCCTGAAATCTCTTTGGAGGTATTAGATATGCAGGCCGATGAGGATGGAGCTCAACTCAAACTTCGCGTTAGTCCTCGGTCACACAGACTATCTGGTAATTAAGGAAGAGGCGCCTCTTGGCATTACATTACAATTAAGTGAGAGGGGACCAGCTTCATAAATTGCAGGTGTGCCAATGTCCTCTTTCCAAAATTTAAAAAGAAAACAATTCAATTTGAGGATTAAACCAGGTTTCTACATCACATATTTATGAGCTCAGGGTGTGGGCTGGCTTCAGCTTTTTAACTGCATCCCCCAGTCAATCCCTCCTGGGGACTTAAAACACACTGGCTCACAACTAAGAAGCCTGCAAGTAACAGTTTCAAACAAGGTTGTAGTCGGGAAGTTCAAAAAAGTATTTAAAAATCTCCTAATTAATTTTTTCTGGACTCAATGTGGCAGTTAGATGGTCTCCCTTACCACTCAATGCACGTGTTAAAAGAAAATCACAATTCAACACACATCCACTCACCAAGGCTACTCCCAGCATCAGCCAGGAGCAGCATCTTCCACAGCCAAGTCATGAACCCCTGAAAATAGGGGGGAAGCCCAGATTTGTAATTATAGAGGCACCAGATGGGCCACTATAATAAGAATTGAGGTAAAAGCAAAATACCTTTTTGTTTCTTGAGTTGCTAACATGTTACAACTTCTTAAATGTGAATATTACCTCAATATTAAATAAACCCACTGGCTTAAAGGAAAGAAAAAGGGGGAGAGAATAAAATAAAAATCCAATAAAAAGAAAGACAAGTTAGTGAAATAGATAAATCATTACGAGACCTGTTTGACGCCTGGATTTCAAATAAAATGACTAATTGTACTATTATTTACCATAAAAATGAAGGATCTTTCTAAGACTTATTTTTGGGTATCTGCTTTCCATGAATCTTCAGAAATTGTACAGTAACCTAACTTTCTCATCTGGACATGACTCATAGCCAACGTACATATTAGCTGCGTTGATTAGAAGGGTAACGGTTAAAATGGGGGAGGGGAGCTGCAGCAGATATTTGTAGCCTTGCTTACAGCATTGCCATCTGTGTACCTCGACTAAAGATATGCAATTGAAACGGCCAAATTTCCCTAGTTTGGTATCTATTGCATGAATATAAATTTTGCATTATCACTTTTCATTGTACATCTAAATAAAATCATTCTACTGATAAAAGTATATGCAGGGGCTAAAATAATCATCTGAAGCCTCTGGTCCAAATAACCACCTTCTACATTGGGCTGGTCCTTTGTAGATCCTCCTGGTCCTGTTAGCAAACGCTATCAGAGCATCTTGCACTGTTGTACCACGAAAAAGAAAAGAAAGAAAAAGAAAGGAAGGGGAAAAAAAAGAAAGACTGTTGGTCTTTCAGCTTTTCTATTACTTACAGATCAACACTGGTCCAGTTCAGATAATTGGACAGTCTATCCCTTGTAATATAGCTCTGGAGTGGTTATATCCACTGCTCTGGGTAAGGTAGCCAAACTAAGTTGGGATGTCTCTCTGTTATTAGTATTTGTGTTCACTTTTCTATACTGCATATAAAGATTTCCCCCATAAAATTTCTTTACAATACAGTATTGAATACCTCCACATGGAAGAATTATACGTTAAAAAGTTGTTAAAATCATCCTTACATAATAAGAATGCAACTCTTTTAAACTCTTAAATAGTTTTATTTAGGGTTCTTTTTTTCTTTCAGGCTTTCTGCAAAATGAATTATTTTTTAAAAAGAAAAACAAAAAAGGATTTCCTGTTTGTTCTACTATGTTGAAAACTGTGGGCCAGACTACTTACACATGCGGTACATGCTGAATATAACTGAATATATGCTTATTCCTACAGACACTCTGCAAGATAGGGATCACCCAAAATAGGGTCTTCAATGGACTGGACCAGTGTTTCAATGCAAATTCCAGCCCCTAAAAACAACATGGTTTTGATTTCACAGTATGAATTCCCTGGAATCTGGGAAAAGGTAATTGGTTAACTGAGGTACTCCCTCAGCAGCTCGGTCCCTCAGCGTTCTGAGAAATCAGGAAGGACTGCACCACTTCTTCTGTGGACTGGGGGCTGGTGTTGACGTCTTCAAGAGCATCGGTCACTGAATACTGCCGATCCCGCAACCGGTTCCAGTTAGACAGAACATTGTGATATTCGAACACTTTCTCATAATTTCCAATGGAGTTGTAAAGTTTAATGAGACCTCGGTAATCATATTCTAGTCCACTGTAGCCTTCACCAAAAAGTTTCTTCCCTGAAAGTAACCAAAGAAAAGAGAAAGAAAGCTCAAATAATGGAATAACAAGTGGTTTCTAAAATGTGCACACAAGTTCAAGTCTTTAAATAGGGTGGCTTGGTTTTATCCTGAAAGGAATAGATAGAATTCTTGTGTTAGCACCCTCCAAACTAGTCTCACCCTTGAGCTAGTTATAAGACTTTGTTTTGTAATTTCTTTTAAAAAATATTTAATTTTACTTATTATTATTTTTTAATTTAACCAGAAGGAGACAGAGAGAGAGGGAAAGTGAGAAAAGAAGTCATCAGGTTCAGGACTGCAACTGCTGTTGGCCATGTGGGAATCCAGTGCCTTAACCACCACGCCACGCCACCTGCTGGCCCCTATCTGTAAGACTTTAAAAAAAATTTTCTCTTCTCAAAAAAAAAAAAAAAAGGAACCAGCAGTTAGCGTAATGGCTATGTCACTGGACTCCCACG